>NC_138301.1:38590000-38845000 GCF_965601325.2 Salmo salar
CCAATCACAACACTACACCACTACACCAATCACAACACTACATCAATCACAACACTGCACCAATCACAATTTGACGCAACTGCGAGAGTCCTTATCCAATTCTGAGGTGCATATTGAAGATACAGGAAGAACTGTCCACATTTACTTTATGTCAGCCAACAAGATGAGTAGACCTAATGAACAGCAAAAACACTAGCCTATTTCAATCTACTATCCCCCATAGTACAAAAGTCAACCTATTCTATTCTGTGTGATAAATAAATATTCCTAACATAGTCTGGGACAGTTGTGGGATGTGATAGATCCCAAATTAATACAACCACTAGCATCAAAAAAACATTTTTAAGCAATGAGGCTGACTCAACAGATCCGAACGTTTAGCTTAAAATGTGAATAAACTATAAGTCCGTTTCTTCACATTATAAGCGCAGCAATGTGCACATGGCAGTAGGCTAGAAGCTATATGTAATATATGTAACACTTTTATTATAAAAGGTGCATTTTCCTTTTTTTGTTGTTGTTTTTTTACCTCGTTTTCTCCCCAATTTCGTGGTATCCAATTGGTCGTTAAAGTCTTGTCTCATCGCTGCAACTCCCGTACGGACTCAGGAGAGGCGAAGGTTGAGAGCCATAAAGGTGCATTTTTAAGGTGAAAATAATCTTCCCCAAACTCACGCGCTGCTTCTGTATGCCAGTTAGGATCTACACCCCTTGTAAAGCGGATTCATGTGCTTCATTTTAACTTATTTGGCCACTTTAGTTACAAACCTTATCAAAAACATAGGGATATGGGCTAGACTACATGAGGTGTGCGACTATGATTAGAAAAAGTTTTTTAAAAAAGGCATTATTTCTTATGCTGGGAATCATTCACAAGTGATAGGCTAATATTGTCATCCATCAGACTATTCCTGATGTAATCTTCTTTACATATACTAAATAATATGTGAAATCTGTTCTGATTCAAATGGACCATTAGTATTACCATTATTATCACCTGTCTGGAAACAGGAGCAGGGGAAATACATGTCATCTATGCTCTTAAATAGCGAATGGAGGACGCTTTTCATGCCAGCCAGGTAGGCTATACTCCTGTTGTAAAGACAAGCAATGTGCTTAATATTAGGAAAGTTGAGAATATAGTAGGCCTAGCCTATAGAAAGCTGATGGGATCCTCCTCTGTTTAATGTTCTCACACAATTGCATAGCCTATAGAAATGTTGTGAACATGAGGGGACGACGACTACCTCCATATTAATGCCCATGATTCTGGAATGAGATGTTCAAGGAGCAGGCGTCCACATACTTGTAGTGTATGATAACAGCTAGTCTGACAGAAACTGCTGGTTTTTGTGGCTGTGATAGAGGATCAATAGTCTCAAAGCCCAGTGACGGCTGTTCTGCTGCTCTTTCTGAATCACTGGAGGGCTCTTCTAAAACACCCTTGGGATAATGACTCAACAACACTGACTCGCTCGTAGTGAAGGGAGACATGGATGCACAGCTACCATAGCAACTAACCCCACAGGCAGGCATTACTGAGGAAACCAGAGATGTTTCTTTGGTCAGGAGTGAGACCTGGGCCAATACAGACACAATCACATGACTCAGGACCATTCACTATGAGCCCATGTGATTATTTGCATCCATCGCCTCATCCCACCCAAACAGCGACCAAAAGAAACAAGAAGAGGTTTGATCACCAATGACTTATTAGTGGGATTTGTTTTATTAGCAGTGCCACAAAGAGAGGCTTTGTGTGTGTGTGTCTCACATCTAAGACTGGACTCCTAGATGAATAATAAGCCTTGGTTTGGGTCACACCTCTTTCTCTTCCTTCACCACATTAAATAGACTAATGTACAGACATTCATTCAAACGCTCCCACAAAACACACTGTCGATGGCTTGGCTGACCAAACAACTGCCTCTTATTGAAGGAATACATCTTCATAAGCAACTTTTAATTTGTATTTTAATAGTAAAGACCTCCACTGTGATGTCAGCAAGTTTTCCTACCAACGTACTGAATCATCAAAATGTGGAAATTGTCTGAGATTTCAGACAATGTAATGTTAACCTCTTCGCTATAGGGGGCAGTATTTTCACGGCCGGATGAAAAACGTACCCAAATTAAACGGCATACTACTCGGGCCCAGAGTCAAATATTTGCATATTATTAGTAGACTTGGATAGAAAACACTCTGAAGTTTCTAAAACAGTTTGAATTATGTCTGTGAGTATAACAGACCTCATATGGCAGGCAAAATCCTGAGAAAAATCCAACCAGGAAGTGGGAAGTCTGAGAATTGTAGTCTTTCAGACCATTTTCTATTGAAACTACAGTGTCTGTAGGGTCAACTTGCACTTCTTCCTAAGGCTTCCACTAGATGTCAACAGTCTTTACAAAGTTGTTTGAGTCTTCTACGGTGAATTTTGACCGAATTACAGCCGATTCAAGCAGTGTACTGTCTGAGGTCATGTAGTTACTTCATGCGCGTTCACGCATGGATAGCATTTTTTTTTCTTCTTCTGTAATGAATACGCTATTGTCCGGTTGGAATATTATTGATTGTTTATGTTAAAAACACCCTACGGTTTGATTGGAAACAGCGTTTGACATGTTTCTACAAATGGTAATGGAACTTTTGAGCTTTTCGTCTATTGATTTGCGCCCCCGTCTTGTGCCTTTTGGAATAGTGTTCTGGACACGCCAACAAAACGGAGGTATTTGGACATAAATTATGGACTTTATCAAACAAATGAACATTTCTTGTGGAAGTGGGAGTCCTTCCGAGTGCATTCCGCCGAAGATCAGCAAAGATAGAAAATATTTTTTACAGTATTTTAGAGTTTTGACGACGCCGTGGCTTGACGGGTAAATGTATAGCTTGCATTGATGGTTGAGCTATGTACTCAGAATATTGAACAATGTGTTTTCTCCGTAAAGTTATTTTGAAATCTGACACAGCGGTTGCATTAAGAGGTAGTAAATCTATAGTTCTTTAAATAATTGTTATAGATTTTGTCAACATTTATGATGAGTATTTCTGTAAATGAATGTGCACATTGTGGTCTTTCACCGGAGGTTTTGGAGGCTAATCATTTTCTGAACATCACGCGCCAATGTAAAATGCTGTTTTTGGAAATAAATATGAACTTGATCCAACAAAACATACATGTATTGTGTAACATGATGTCCTAGGAGTGTCATCTGATGAAGATCGTCAAAGGTTAGTGCTTCATTTTAGCTGGATTTGGGGTTTTTGTGACATCTCCTTGCTAGGAAAATGACTGTGTGGCTTTTCTTGTTTACGTGGTGTCCTAACATAATCTAATGTTTTGCTTTCGCTCTAAAGACTTTTTGAAATCGGACAACGTGGTTGGATTCGGGAGAAGTGTCTCTTTAAAATGGTGTAAAATAGTCATATGTTTGAGAAATTGAAATTATTAGATTTTTGATGTTTTGAATTTCGCGCCCTGCTGTTCCATTGGCTGTTGGCTAGGCGTTCTGCTGGTGGAACGGGGTTCCGCTAGCGGAACGCCTAGATGCAAGAAGTTAAACAGTCATTTAGATTCACCATGGAGATGTGATGAGGAGAGGAAGGGACGGACGGACAGCCAGACACACACACTTAGGAGGAAGAGGACAGAAAGACAGAGACACACACACACACTGATATTAATGATGCAGTTGCTTGGCTCCGCTCTCTGTAACTAGATAACGATAAGCTGTAATTAAAACTCACATCAAATGGCTGTTTAAAAGTCGCCCCAGGCCTGTTGTAAAGGTGGCTGGGACTGAACTCTGTATATGAGACAGCAAACATGTCAGCTCTCTCATTCCACCTGCCAAACCAGATTCATTAGTAGCTTTAAAAACTCAACAGATGCTGCGTTTTAACAATTTGTTCACAGGCCTGATATTATATGCAGATTTATTTGGATGGGGGAAATGTGCGTTTAGCTGCGTGTCTCAACAGTGACTACGGAACCCTTGACTTGATTTATGGCTAAATGACTAACTGAAGAATGCCAAGTCAACCGTATGGTGGGTGGGTGTCCGGCCTTGTGCCTGCTGCCAAAATACACAACATACTGTTTCTGGTAGTTTGTAAAGGAACCCAGTGGACAACTGCAAACAGAAAATGTCTTGTTATGGTTTACAAACTGGTCAATAAACACACACACACACAGGCCAACGTGACTCTGGGTCATAATAACCTTGATATCAAAGGACCAGCGGGGCGTAAGCGCAAACACACGTCAGATCAAGTGGGCCTAATGAATAAAGACATGAATTGATCGACAGTTGAATTAAGAGTCTGACAGTTCCCCCTCTAATCTCTGTCTAATGCTTGTGAGGAGGACAGCAGCATGAAAGCTCCACAGTTACTGTGAGATGAAAACGGGCACCTTTTGCCAAGCTGCAACCCATAATCTCTGATACCCTAAATTCCACCTGCAGAACCTTGTTAAATGGGGTTGATTTTAGAACAATGCACATTAGAAAGCAAAAGTCTGAAACATGGAATTTTGATTGCAGTATAAGCGGGAAAAAAAATATTGTTTGGCCAGAAACTAAAGTTTACATTGATTGAGATACAGTATATATGAAGCACACGTTGTGCTATAGATATGAATATTTAACAGTGTAAAGACATTTATTTATTATAAAAAGCTAAAATGTTAACAAGAAAAACCTGCCATTGAAAAATGAGGTTTCTACATTGTGTACCTATTGAGATGCAAAACATTACAATTGTACAGGGTCGCTTTAAGAGGTTCAAGTTTGTGAGTGATGACATTTAAGAGATCAGTCATTCACTCATTGGAGTGATCCTTGATCTGCTGAAGAAGCTATCCCTTTCCTTCCTTTCTGTGCCTCACATGTTTAGTGGATAGAATGCTGAAGTAACCAGGCTGTTAGCTAGCTAGATAATGACAAATGTTTAGTGGATAGAATGCTGAAGTAACCAGACTGTTAGCTAGCTAGATAATGACAAATGTTTAGTGGATAGAATGCTGAAGTAACCAGGCTGTTAGCTAGCTAGATAATGACAAATGTTTAGTGGATAGAATGCTGAAGTAACCAGGTTGTTAGCTAGCTAGATAATGAGGTAACATGACTGAACAAGGTGTAAACATTCATGGTTTATGAATGCAAAATGCAGCCCACAAATCCCACGATAGGAAGAAACAGATATTGCGCCAGTAGTATGGGTCATAACTTTTTACCTGTTTGTGCTTGAAACAGTCCATTTTCTCTGTTGTAACGGTGCAGCCGTGACAGTAGCAAATATGTGCTCGGTTTTACTCTACAGTAGGTCACTCGGGAACAGCAAACCCTAATCATTACAGCAATTATTATCTGACTCATTTTTCTCCTAGACGCACTGGTGCTCCCAAAATAAAATGTCAGGTCACACAGAAACATATTTACAGGGGCATATGGAACCAGAATGGTCGCACTTTAGAGCCCTGGTCTCAGCATAATTTAATGGAATTGTCCCTTTCTTTGATCTGTCAAGCAATCATATGGTCACATGAATAAGATCTGAATAGTAAATCTGCCAGGAGATAGTCTAAGGAGTGCCTACTGAAGGTGCCAGATCTACTGACTATCAACTTATGCCCTTGACACACTATTGTGGTGTGTGGGAAATCCACTGCATGATGTCTTTCGCTTCACAGAGTACTTCAAGCCAAGGTAGGCGTCTTGTTGGCGATTCCCCTCCTCACATTTTAGTACACTTCAGACGGACTACATTGAAGGTCACTTCTACCGACTACATCCTCAATCTCAGATGGTTTTCTACCCAGCCTTCTCTTGTATAACACCAATTAAAAATAAACCTTCAAAAGCAGTGATAGATCTACTAACTGCAGTATACAATACAACCGGCCGCCATCTTTGCTCTTACCTCGTAGGACCAGACGCACTGCACGCCGGCAAACCTCCGCACGCAGCGGCCCACCTCAACGTCTTCGTGCGTGGTGTACATCTCCTGCAGGCACTGGCCGATGTGGGGAACCATCCGGCGCAGCACCTCACGGCTCATGATCACGCCGGGGCCACCCATGCAGAAGTTCTCGCCGGGCTCCAGCGCCAGCTTGCCCAGCTCGTCGCGGGCGCCCATGCCCGTCTGGCCCAGGAAGAGGGCCTCGCTGCTGTTGAGCGAGCGCAGGAAGCCCTCCAGGCGCTCGCTCTTGATGTACACATCATCGTCGGCCCGCATGAACCACTCATATTGGTCCAGGTAGTGGTCGTGCATGTACTTGAGCATCATGAAGGACTTCTTCTGCGGTGGGTACGAGTCGTCCACGTTGTGCAGCGCCACGATGGGGATGGGGATGGTGGTGTCCGAACCCTCGCTGGAGAAGAACTCCACATGGCCCGGGATGGTCTGAGCCCACGTTCTACAGAGAGAGACACATGGGCAGAGGTCAGGTACTCTATAGGATGGAGAGTGGGTCAGAGTTCTAACACACACACAAGTCTGGGCCCACGAAGGACATAGATAGACGGTCCCATGTGGCTCAGTTGGTAGAACATGACGCTTGCAACGCCAGGTTTATGGGTTAGATTCCCACGGGGGACCAGTATGAAAATGTATATATATATATATATGTATGTATGTATGTATGTATGTATGTATATATATATAATATATGTATATATATATTATATATATTCACTACTGTAAGAGTCTAATAAATGACTAAAATGTCAAATAGACGGATGAGCGTCATGTAATAGCACGGCATAACATGTGTTATAACCTGTATTTACAAGAGGTTCACACAGACTTGAGCCCACTAAATACCCAACTGAGCACCAGTAATGTTTCATTAGGATAAAGAACTGTATTTGAATGAGGGAATCTAGTAATTAACTAACAACTGAGACAGTAAAAAGTAGGCCTGCTTTCCCACCATCTGCACTGAAAATAAACTAAATGGGACTTTACTTTGGGCCCAAAATAAAGACATGGGAGTGGATGTAAAATACTGTGATAGATATCTCCTTCTCAGGTCTCTAGATGTTCATCATGATCGGTCCATTGAAAGGACATTCCAGGGAGACTAAATAAACTACTCTAATTAATCTGATTGAATAGAGATATCCTTGTATGTCTTTGAAGATGTGCAAATACATTTCCCCTGAATTATATTGAATCTTCCACATGACTGGACACATGAAAGGATAGCCTGCAGACTCAACAGTGCCGTCTTCTCAGTCCAACCCATCATTTCATAAAACCTTCAGCTTCACATTCACTGCATTTCAGTGGGGCCTAGATGAAAGACATTTCAGGGCTAATAACATTAACATTCACTCTTTCCAAACAGACATCTCTACATTTAGAGCTATCCTAATAGCATCAGTGCTAGTCTACAACAAAACACTTACAGAAACCCCTCACAATTGGAAATATCTTGGATGGAGCCATTGCTTACCCAATCGAATTAAACACTAGCCTACCAAAGAGCCTATACAGCTCATCTGTTGGCAAAACCATCACCACAGAATGATACAGCTCAATTGTGAAGTGAATGTGTTCAGAGTTGGCAAAGCCCTGAAAAACTGAACAGAACAGTTCGCCTATTGAAGTGTGATTTTTGTTAGGTAAATGTGGGTGTGAATGTTGAGAGCATGTTATAACATAGACCCTGTAACAAAGACTTCTAAATGTCACTTAGGACACGTTGTAGTGACTGTATATCATCTATAATATTATATCCAACAAGGTTTTGTCTTGACAGCTTACAGGACATGGCCTGCCTAACGTTGAGGTGTTTAATAGCTCACAAGAAAAGGACTATCATAATACAGGCCACAGCCACACATGGCATTCATACACTGTTAAATGGCGACTAGCAACATTTCTATCGATTACATTTATAACAATTTTGCATAAAAGACTTAAGAGTGTAGGCAACATTGTTGAAATTCGGTATCCCTATTTGGCAGAAAACTAGCAACAATATTTCTCTTTAAGTGCCTATGTAAAATGTAGGCTGACAATTTCAGAATGGGGAGGAATGAGCAGAAATGACGCGTACAGAAACCCTGGGACAGAAAACTAATAGCTGAAAATGGTATCTTCTTAAAAAATAAAAAGCAACATTCCTTCAATTTCTACACATAACTTACCTATGTGCCGCGATGGCGCGGTTATTCAGGTACTTCTGGGCAGTCATGACGCCGACGTAAAGGAAATTGTTGGACCTCGGAACAGGCTTCTCGGTCGCCGAAAATCCGTTATCTTGCGGGGGCCATAACACCCCACCGTGTTCTCTCCTCAGACCCCCGTTCAACCCGCAACCGGCTGGGTTCGCCTTGCGTTTCTGACCGGATTTCTTCAACTCCGTAGCCTTCGGTAATATGAGTCTGGAAGCCAGGGTGAACCCGACAACCAGCCCCAACAGAACACTAAACCATGCTCTTCGGCTTCGACCTGCCATTCCCCAAAACTTGACCCAACTCCGATTTGCCTCGTAGCCTATTCTTGCTGTTGCCAACACAGCGTCGTTGTAAAGCAATATTGGTTCAATTGTTTCTCCCTCCTCATAAAAAACGGGGTTAACGCGCTCTCATTGTAGGAAAGCTTCTTTCTTCTCCAACCCGCTTTTGGTCCCGATGTAAGCTGGCTGTTGCATACGTAGCAGTCTCCATAAACCCACCACCTGAACGTACACTCCTCTCTTCATGTGGCCCTTCTAATCAGCAAGCATTCCGTCGCTATCAATACATGACAAAAAACTGCGACCTTCAACAAAATGTATGGTTTCATCTTCGCCCAGAGACGCGTAGCCAACCCATTCTTTCCACTACCTCGCCATTGTGAGAATGTCGAAAACGCTTAGTAGCAACGCGGCTTAACTGTGTGATTTGACCTAGTGGCTACTCCGTAGGAGCGCTCTGACTGGCTGGGGTGTGTGATTACGCAGTGGTCTCAGCTTTTTTTCCTTCCAGTATTTGACGCGCAAGTCTGATCACAAACTGAGAATATCCTGGTGACGAGCCGGTGAAAGTGGAAGACCATGCATGCAGACAGGCAAAAAAGTACAGAGCAAGCATTGTTGAACCTTGAAATTAAACGTCAGCCGAGTTAATATGCGGCACTGATAGTGAAATGAAAAAGCTATTTCTGAGAAATCATAATCGACTAGGCCAACCACAAAATGCTCTATAACTCAATTAACGTAAATGGTGTGCAGAAAATTAACATAAGGTTTATAATGATTGTATAAAATTCTTATCAATTTAAGAGTAAGACTACAACAATAATGTCTATGACAGCCATAGAAATCAGTGCGATCTGACCCAATACAGTTTCGAAACTCTGTACCATACCGTTATGATTGTGGCTTCATTTACATTACAATGCCGCCATCGAGTGGGCAATATGGAGTTGGCAGGTGTATGATGACGGCACTGGACCATTACATTAGCTATTGTGTCGTCACAGTCAGCCTCCCCATCAAACATCAGATAAGTTGTCTACGTATCTATAATATCTTTATTGTGATAAAAAGGTGCAGGTCAGTTTATTTCTCAGTAACTAAAATTGCTTGATGATCATTGATATTCCAATAAATAACACGATGACTAACAGTTACATCTGATTTATGTAATTGTATAAAAAGCAGTACGGTGCACAGCACTACTAAAGCCATCTGGCTAGCGTCTACTCTCGCAACATGAAGCCTTGGTAGGCAGCACACATTTGAAAGTTTACACAGATGCCAACCCCAAAAGAAGACAAGAAAACACACAGTTACACTGAAAGTCATCAGCCAAACCCACTGGCACAGATGCCATTTACAGGAATAGCATCATTACAAACTGTCATACTCAGAAGGCCTTCTCAGGTGTCCTGAAATAAGATGATTCAATAAGCCAAAATTTGAATGTGGAAACAAGACAATCGTTTTCAACACTGGTTAGTTTGAAGTTGTCCAGAGGCATTAAAACAGAAAGGATTCATCGTTATCATGTGGCAACACATTATATTTTTTGACAATGCTAATATTACTGAGGCAACATGATCTAAAACAGACAGTTGTGAAACCAATCCCTAAACCCAAACACAGAGTTACAAATAACAGATTGATTTAGATCAACAACTAAGAGGGCTTTGAGATTGCTGGCAGCTTCCTTCAGTAGGTCAGTGTGTGTGACTCGGACGGGTCAAAGATCAGAGTTCACAGGTCACCTCAGAGTAGGCACAAGTCACACCTAGCCACAGATACAGGGTCAGATATTTCTTCCATCCTCCTAGTAATTCAGGTTAGGAACGACGGTAGGGTATTCTGATCCTAGATCCGGGTTAAGGGGGAGATGTCGACCCTGAGCCTGTGGCTCTGACCTCCTTTAACCTCATCCGCCGCCAGCTGACGGCCCTCTCCTTCCTGGTCTCCACGCACAGGATCCACCTCCCTCGCCGCTCAGGGGATTAAAGCCTGAAATACACACAGCAGGGCAGAATGTAGGTTACTGGCACAGAGAGGAGATGGAGGACGCCAGCGTCACCTACCTACTACTTATTCCTTAAAGGAGCAACGTCACATTTAAGCCATTTTCTTTGTAAAGACACTGTTTGGATATCCCCCCCCCAAAAAGCTTAGTACTGCTTCTTACCGGATCATAATCCAAAAAACATCAGTTGCAAGGATGGACATTTTGTATCGCTAATGTTTTTGAAATACAAAACATTAGCAATATTATCTGTTTTCCTGTATCGTAATACAGAGATGTACACAACTCGCAAGACCAACTAGTTGCAGTACAAAGCTACTTTGCAGCGTTGCGCAGTGTTCAATTGTTTTTCTTTTGTGGATTTCATTCCTTCGTTACTACTGGTATGTACTTTATGTTTGGCACCATTTGCAGGTGGAAATGTTAAATGTATAACCTTTGAATAGGTTTCAGTAAGAATAGCAGTGCTTTTTATTTACAGTAAGATTAGTGCCTTGCATGAATATGAAAGTTGCTCATCATTGCATGGATGCAGAAACGGATCTAGTAGGATTCCGAACCCGTTTAATTACTTTAACAGTGAGCATGATGTCTAACGTTTTATTTTTTGTGAACAATCGTTTTTTTATTGGGTCACAAGGGAAATACAATCATAAAAATGTAATTGCACTTAACCCCCCTTTTGTGTTGCTTACACACCCTCCCAGCCATTACAAACATACTTCTGGAAGCCCCCAATTACAATACTGCTCTCATCATCAAATATGTCAACATACCACTGCTCCGTAGGGGCTTCTTGTCAGTCTTTGGTTTCAACACTGTAGTCGATGTGCTGGCCTCTTCAGTGTTCTGAAGTGTTACATCATAATAATAATTATGAGCTATTTTCATTTACAGACAAGTGTTTACATGAAACCCATGAACAAATCTACGACTTATGTAATATGTCTGAGACAGAAGTTTCTTCATGGTCAGGATGGACATGGTCAGGAAAAACTCTGGGTGCTAATCATGACTTATCACAGCCAAGAGATTTTTCTGACCCGTGACCTGCCCGTAAAAAAAAACTCCTGACTCTGCAATAATGTCTATCAAATGGTGCATTTACTTTGCATTATATGTATGGTGGTCCTGTATGAATCAGTTGGTAGAGCATGGCGCTTGCAATGCCAGGGTTGTGTGTTCGATTCCCAGGCCCACACATATGTGAAATGTATGCACGCAAGTCGCTTTGGATAAAAGCGTCTGCAAAATGGCATATGGTATGTATGTTACTTAGGCCTATGATAGAGAAGGCAGCTTACCTGGGCTGTCTTTGCTTTTCCTCTGTAACTCCTCCCCTCTTTCATGCTGTCATACATCTCAATTTTCTGTTGTCTCTTCTCCTCCTCCAGCTATCACGCGGCAAACAAAAGACAAGTACCAAAAAGTCTTCAAGATCAGATTTGGCAGGGACAACGGGCAAACTTGTTTGTGGTGCCTGGGGTTTTAGATCTGTGTTAAAGGCCCAGTGCAGTCAAAAATCTGACTTTCCTGTGCTTTACATATTTATTTCCACACTGAGGTTGGAATAATACTGTGAAAACGATGATAATGCCCTTTTAGTGTGAGAGCTGTTTGAAAAGGCCGCCTGAAATTTCCACCTGTTTTGGTGGGACGGAGTTTTGGCCTGCCTGGTGACATCACCAGGCGTTAAATTAGTTAATAGACCAATAAGAAAGAGTTCCAAACCTCTCTGCCAATAACAGATAGTTTTCCCCTCCCAACTCAGACCACTCCCAGACAGTCCTAGCAAAATTCTTGCTTGAGAAATTGCTCTTTGCTAAGAAGCCATGGTCCGTCCATGGCCCATGTATGGTCCGTCCATGGCCCATGTATGGTCCGTCTATGTGAAAGGTGTCACTTTATACCTGTTGTTGTTTCAGCCTGAAGAGGGCCGCCTTGGCATCCAGCTCCTCCTGCATTCTTCTCCTGGACGCCTCCAGTGCCTCTTGTCTCCTCACCACTGCATTGGGATCTGCCAGATTGTTTTTTAAAGATTGGATGATATTACTGACTCCATTAATTCCATGACATTCCGAGATTTCGTTCCTGATGTGTCAGTCGCCTGGATGGAATGAGAGCTGGCTCTAGCCTGTGAGTGCCAGTTGGTTTCTGCTTTAGCATGCTTGTCATTGTCTTGAGAATATGTGGCATTGTTGGAGCTGCAGCAAGAATGCTCATGTCCTAGGTGCGTGTGTGTGTGTGCGTGCATCTGCGTAAGAGACTAAATGTACTTGTCAAACTCAGTGACTTCCTTGGTTAAATAAAAAAACTATTGGTTACGGCCACTCACTTTGCACTGCTCCAGAAGCTGAGCTGCTCTGTCCCTGGCTGGCTCTCCTCTTGCTCAGGTGCTGGACCACCAGGTAGACCCCCACACACATGAACAACAGATACCATCCATATTCTGCCAACAATGGTCCGACTGTGGACAGGAAGCGAAATTATGTTGAGGTCACAACTTACTATTGAGTGTAAGAACAGTATAATACATCAGGTGCAATTTCAACATTTCTCTTTTAGCCATGTCCGCAAATTTTTTTTAGATAGCTTAAGCTAACTACCAACCAACCAACCAACCAACCTAAACAAGTAGTAAGCCTGGCCGAATACGGACCGGGCATGAAGGGCACGTGCCCAGGGGCTCTGACCTCCAGGGGGCGCCTATTGATTTTGTTAGTGTAACAGTTTAGGTTCCGTCCCTCTCTTCGCCCCAACCTGGGCTCGAACCAGGGACCCTTGCACACATCAACAACTGACACCCCACGAAGCATCGTTACCCATCGCACAACAAAAGCAGCGGCCCTTGCAACGCAAGGGGAAACCCTACTTCAAGTCTCAGAGCAAGTGACGTCACCGATTGAAACGCTGTTAGCGCGCACCACCGCTAACTAACTAGCCATTTCACATCGGTTACATTAGTCATGCACACTCATATTACATTAACATGGCATAATTCATTACAAAATGTTGATCCACTCCACGGCAAAATGGGTAGAAATTGCAGGAAATAAGCTGTGAAACGGCACATTTTTTCCTCTGTCCCATGGCAAAATGAGTAGAATTGCATGAAATGTGTTGTAACATTGCAAAGTTCTCTCCATACCAAAGTGTAGAATTGCAGAAAACTTGCTTTATAGTGGCAAAATTCGCTCTACGGCCCTTGGCAAAATGTGTTGAATTGCAGGAAATGAACTTAAAACATACACAAAAAAAATTATCCAACATCAAAAGGGGGACCACTAAAATGTTTTCAAGATGTGGGGGTCCCCCCAATCAAATCTTGCTTAGGGTTCTCAAAAGGCTAGAGCCAGCCCTGAGTATTGACATTTACATGCTGACCAGACCGGCACGTCGCGTGCGCGAGCGTCGCAAAATAAATGTAGAAATCCATGTTATTCAATTATTGCACCCACACTGCTCGTGCGCGCCAACGAGCGTCTGCGTTGCCAAGGGCTAAAATAGAAGTCATTCCTATTTCTGACGCAGATCGCGCTGAAAGTCCTGCGTCTCCCATCTCCTCATTGGTTTATAGAAGCAGGTATCCACGTGCCATCTCCTCATTGGTTATACCCACGTGGGTGATTGAAAGACGAACTGTTTTGCCGGTAGCCTAGGTAATACCATGAAAGTTTAGATGCCAATCACCATATAAATTCAAAGATGAAAAAGCCTGGAAGGAGGAGAGGTGACTAGAAACGATTCGGTTGGCCGTTTTATGTGTGGATTAATTTGTCGGAGTAGAGGACCTTGTGCAGTTCAGGTAAAATAACAACTCAATGTTTATATCCCAGGACAAATTAGCTAGCAACAGCAAGCTAGCTAAACAGGACAAATTAGCTAGAAAGTGCAAGCTAACTAGCTAAATTGCCATACATGTTTAATACTTTTCGACCTGTCCCCAAATGAATGTCATTGGTTCAGAGTTTGTTTTGATATTTTAACCTGCGTGTCGTGATCGCGTTTGGTGTAGGGGGACAAAATAAATGTATGCACGATAGCGCACGCGCGCAGCCGGTTTGGGTTCGGTGTTAGGCTGTGACAACGAAAAGGCAGCAGACAGACCTACAGTATGTTTTAGCAGGGAGGTTTGGTAGGGTGACCTGCTTTGGAACGATACAACAAAAAAACAAAAAGTGTCTAACAGATTGTGAACCCGGGGACAACAAATAGAACACGTATTTGGTTAGTTAGTTCCGGAACTCCAATTTGAGCAGCAGCAGCTGAAAAATGAGCTCCTACAAATATTGAAATTTACATGGTTTTTAGAGTGAAGTACATCGGAAAAAAGCAAAAGAAAACTGCAAGACTGAATAGGAGAAAAAACAAGCAACAAACAAAGACGATAGGCTTTTGAAAAATAACTATTTTTCATAAAATTGTAGTTATCTTAGCAAGCTGAATTGTTTACCAGTTGCTAAGCAGTTGCTAGGGACTCTTTTGGAAGAAGCTAGCTAGCTAACGAAGAACAACAAAGAATATCTAGTTAACAGAAGAAAAGAAAGAGAAAATCAGGACAGAAGAAAAAGGATATCAAAGTGAAACAGTTCTCTAAAGACACAGGAGACAATAATACAAGAAACAACACTTCTGTAGCTTGTCAACTATGTGTCTGTCTATCCCTGTTCTCTCCTCTCTGCACAGGCCATACAAACGCTTCACACCGCGTGGCCGCTGCCACTCTAACCTGGTGGTCCCAGCGCGCACGACCCACGTGGAGTTCCAGGTCTCCGGCAGCCTCTGGAACTGCCGGTCTGCAGCCAACAAGGCTGAGTTCATCTCAGCCTATGCTACCCTCCAGTCCCTAGACTTCCTGGCGCTGACGGAAACATGGATTACCACAGATAACACTGCTACTCCTACTGCTCTCTCTTCGTCTGCCCACGTGTTCTCGCATACCCCTAGAGCATCGAGCCAGCGGGGTGGTGGCACTGGAATCCTCATCTCTCCCAAGTGGACATTCTCTCTTTCTCCCCTGACCCATCTGTCTATCTCCTCATTTGAATTCCATGCGGTCACAGTTACCAGCCCTTTCAAGCTTAACATCCTTATCATTTATCGCCCTCCAGGTTCCCTTGGAGAGTTCATCAATGAGCTTGACACCTTGATACGTTCCTTTCCTGAGGATGGCTCACCTCTCACAGTTCTGGGTGACTTTAACCTCCCCACGTCTACCTTTGACTCATTCCTCTCTGCCTCCTTCTTTCCACTCCTCTCCTCTTTTGACCTCACCCTCTCACCTTCCCCCCCTACTCACAAGGCAGGCAATACGCTTGACCTCATCTTTACTAGATGCTGTTCTTCCACTAATCTCATTGCAACTCCCCTCCAAATCTCCGACCACTACCTTGTATCCTTTTCCCTCTTGCTCTCATCCAACACTTCTCACTCTGCCCCTACTCGGATGGTATTGCGCCGTCCCAATCTTCGCTCTCTCTCTCCCGCTACTCTCTCCTCTTCCATCCTATCATCTCTTCCCTCTGCTCAAACCTTATCCAACCTATCTCCTGATTCTGCCTCCTCAACCCTCCTCTCCTCCCTTTCTGCATCCTTTGATTTTCTTTGTCCCCTATCCTCCAGGCCGGCTCGGTCCTCCCCTCCTGCTCCGTGGCTCGACGACTCACTACGAGCTCACAGAACAAGGCTCCGGGCAGCCGAGCGGAAATGGAGGAAAACTCGCCTCCCTGCGGACCTGGCATCCTTTCACTCACTCCTCTCTACATTCTCCTCTTCTGTCTCTGCTGCTAAAGCCACTTTCTACCACTCTAAATTCCAAGCATCTGCCTCTAACCCTAGGAAGCTCTTTGCTACCTTCTCCTCCCTCCTGAATCCTCCTCCCCCCCCCCCCCCCCCTCCTCCCTCTCTGCGGATGACTTCGTCAACCATTTTGAAAAGAAGGTTGACGATATCCGATCCTCGTTTGCTAAGTCAAACGACACCGCTGGTCCTGCTCACACTGCCCTACCCTGTGCTTTGACCTCTTTCTCCACTCTCTCTCCAGATGAAATCTCGCGTCTTGTGACGGCCGGCCGCCCAACAACCTGCCCACTTGACCCTATCCCCTCCTCTCTTCTCCAGACCATTTCCGGAGACCTTCTCCCCTTCCTCACCTCGCTCATCAACTCATCCTTGACCGCTGGCTACGTCCCTTCCGTCTTCAAGAGAGCGAGAGTTGCACCCCTTCTGAAAAAACCTACACTCGATCCCTCCGATGTCAACAACTACAGACCAGTATCCCTTCTTTCTTTTCTCTCCAAAACTCTTGAACGTGCCGTCCTTGGCCAGCTCTCCTGCTATCTCTCTCAGAATGATCTTCTTGATCCTAATCAGTCAGGTTTCAAGACTGGGCATTCAACTGAGACTGCTCTTCTCTGTGTCACGGAGGCTCTCCGCACTGCTAAAGCTAACTCTCTCTCCTCTGCTCTCATCCTTCTAGACCTATCTGCTGCCTTTGATACTGTGAACCATCAGATCCTCCTCTCCACCCTCTCCGAGTTGGGCATCTCCGGCGCGGCCCACGCTTGGATTGCGTCCTACCTGACAGGTCGCTCCTACCAGGTGGCGTGGCGAGAATCTGTCTCCGCACCATGCGCTCTCACCACTGGTGTCCCCCAGGGCTCTGTTCTAGGCCCTCTCCTATTCTCGCTATACACCAAGTCACTTGGCTCTGTCATATCCTCACATGGTCTCTCCTATCATTGCTATGCAGACGACACACAATTAATCTTCTCCTTTCCCCCTTCTGATAACCAGGCGGCGAATCGCATCTCTGCATGTCTGTCAGACATATCAGTGTGGATGACGGATCACCAGCTCAAGCTGAACCTCGGCAAGACGGAGCTGCTCTTCCTCCCGGGGAAGGACTGCCCGTTCCATGATCTCGCCATCACGGTTGACAACTCCCTTGTGTCCTCCTCCCAGAGTGCTAAGAACCTTGGCGTGATCCTGGACAACACCCTGTCGTTCTCCACTAACATCAAGGCGGTGACCCGATCCTGTAGGTTCATGCTCTACAACATTCGCAGAGTACGACCCTGCCTCACACAGGAAGCGGCGCAGGTCCTAATCCAGGCACTTGTCATCTCCCGTCTGGATTACTGCAACTCGCTGTTGGCTGGGCTCCCTGCCTGTGCCATTAAACCCCTACAACTCATCCAGAACGCCGCAGCCCGTCTGGTGTTCAACCTTCCCAAGTTCTCTCACGTCACCCCGCTCCTCCGCTCTCTCCACTGGCTTCCAGTTGAAGCTCGCATCCGCTACAAGACCATGGTGATTGCCTACGGAGCTGTGAAGGGAACGGCACCTCCATACCTTCAGGCTCTGATCAGGCCCTACACCCAAACAAGGGCACTGCGTTCATCCACCACTTGCCTGCTGGCCCCCCTACCTCTGAGGAAGCACAGTTCCCGCTCAGCCCAGTCAAAACTGTTCGCTGCTCTGGCACCCCAATGGTGGAACAAGCTCCCTCACGACGCCAGGACAGCGGAGTCAATCACCACCTTCCGGAGACACCTGAAACCCCACCTCTTTAAGGAATACCTAGGATAGGATAAAGTAATCCTTCTAACCCCCCCCCCCCCCTTAAAAGATTTAGATGCACTATTGTAAAGTGGTTGTTCCACTGGATATCATAAGGTGAATGCACCATTTTGTAAGTCGCTCTGGATAAGAGCGTCTGCTAAATGACTTAAATGTAATGTAAATGTTAGGGTCTAGGTGCAGATTAATGTAATCCTGTTTTCAGGAGATTTGATTATCTATTTATTTTATTTAGTCTGATCAGTGGAAAAAAATTCTCATTCTTAACATTGGGCTAAAATATAGGGTGATGAATGCAATGTCAGCAATAACACAACTGTTATTCCCAACACTTATTTTATTATTCCACTTCTTCCCTATGTTGCCAGTGTAATCACATATTCAAAATCTGATATGACTACTTGAGTCTTTGAAAATGAATTGCACGAGGCTATGTATTTTTGCAGCCATTCATGGACCGTTTTGAATAGATCATACAAAAAAAAGCATGGATATGAAAAGCTCCAGGAAGCAAATATATTTCACATTCTAGTATTGTGCACATGCTAGGCAGAGATGCTAGGGGGACTCAACTCATAAACCCATCATATTTTGTCTACATAGAGTAAGATGATGGCCAGAACCTATATAGATATTTATTAGATGTTTCCTTGAAGGTTGGGTGATTGAGAAATGTATTGTTATAATAAGAACATTTTCAAAAGACCCAGCACTTGGGAAACAAAGCAACTTAAATGAGGAAACTAATAGTTTTATAATTTTTTGACCTTGCGAGATGAAAGAGAATATGAATGATCCATAAGCACAGGGACCACCAACCCTCCTGGTGAGCAAGCAGGAATTTCTTCCAGACTAATTTTAAAGTGAATTCACCCAAATGACAAAATACTTAAAACGTTTGTGTTCTTACCTTGAAGGCAGTCTATGGACAAGGAGACTACAATCTATGATTTGGTTACCCACTGCCATCAACATTAGAATTTCCTGTGCAGAGCTTTGGTGTAGTGGTAACACTCCCGTACTTTCCACCTGAGAACAGGTATCAATCCCTGCTTCCAACCTCCCCACTGTCTCACATTTGCCCGTCTCCCCATCTCATTACTGTCTGAATAGTGTCAAACAATCAAAACAAATTAAAATAAATAAAATATTAGCATACTTTACATTTCTGCCACCCAAAATCTCAAAGTAACAAAATCGTAAAATGTTGAGTGTATATTTCATTTTCTAAGCATCCTGATTCCTGAATACACCTGACCGGTGTTATTTGTTACCCTGGTCATAGGCCTAAACCATGTCAAAATACGTAGAATTGCAGGAAATAAGCTTTAAAACAGTAAAATGTTCTCACATAGCAAATTTAACTCCAAGCTTTCTTCAAAAGTTGGCAACCCTGTCAATGAATGATGCGTTTCTGTATCTAGTTATTTTGCTACTGTAGCTAACCATCTTAGCCTACACTAGCTAAAATAGCTACAACACTGATATTACGTTAGCTAGCTAGCTGCATTATTAGCTTTAGTCTTTGATGGATATCTAGCCAGGCCAGCTAGGCTTGCTAAACAAGCCAGAAAACTGACAGTTGTGCAGCTGATATTAGCTAGCCAATTTAAGTTACCAGTTTGTTGCAGGAAACTTAAATCCTGGTTTCCAAGGGGTGTCTTCTGTATTTCTGGTCCACCTTCGTCCTCAATGGTAACATCGTCATCCATTTCTAAACGTATTGGTGACTCTATAATCCTCTAATTATGCGTTTCAATGTCACCACAGCTCCAACTAGCTACTTTTCCATGTTTCGTGAGTTGACAAAAAATGCAATTTCCTGGTCTATGTCTTATAAACACCACGCCAGTAAAGATGACGTGGAAGCCTCTCGTGTTTCTGAGCAAGACACCAGTCACACACTAGGTGGCGGCAGAGTCCAATAAATGTATCCTAGCAAGCGGAACTAGACGTCAATACACACTAACTTAGTCCTTTCAAAAAGTGCTACACTTATCAAAGTCATGCCGCTTTTCATTCTATAAACTGGAAGGTAAAAATGAAGCATAGACTTGACCTGTGAGGTCAGTACAGTTCACTCCACAAGTAGCCTATCCATTCACCCATCTACATTGTAGCACAGTGTGCAGTCAGTTTCTTTCAAATAAAATAAGTCATGCCTTGTATGCCACAGTTGTAGACTAACAGTGAAATGCTAATTTACAGGTCATTTTCCAACAATGCAGAGTTAAAGATACAAAATAGTGACACAAGGAACAATTACACAGTGAATAACAATAACAAGTAAGTATAGCATGGCTATATACAAGAAGTAGCAGTACCAAGTCGATGTGCAGGGGTACAAGGTAATTGAAGTAGTTATGTACATATAGGTAGGGGTAAAGTGACTAGGCAACAGGATAGATAAGACAGTAGCAGCAGCGTATGTGGTGAGTGTGAAAGTGTGTGTGAATGTGTGTATAGTGTCAGTATGCATGTGTGTGCGTGTTGGGGTGTCAGTGTATGCATGTGTGAGTGTGTGGGTAGAGTCCAGTGTGTGGGTAGAGTCCAGTGTGTGGGCATAAAGTCAGTGCAAAAAATGGTCAATGCAGGTAGTCTGGTTAACCATTTGATTACCCCCACAGCATGATGCTGCCACCACCATGCTTCACCTTGGGGATGGTGACAGGTTTCCTTCCGACTTGACGGTTGGCATTCAGGCCAAAGACTTGAAACTTGGTCTCATCAGACCAGAGAATCTTGTTTCTCATGGTCTGAGAGTCTTGAGGTGCCTTTTGGCAAACTCCAAGTGGGCTGTCATGTGCCTTTTACTGAGGCGTGGCTTCCATCTGGCCACTACCATAAAGGCCTGATAGGTGGAGTGCTGCAGAGATGGCTGTCCTTCTGGAAGGTTCTCCCATCTCCACAGAAGAACTCTAAAGCACTGTCAGAGTGACCATTGGGTTCTTGGTCACCTCCCTGACCAAGGCCCTTCTCCCCAGATTCCTCAGTTTGGCCGGGCGGCCAGCTCTAGGAAGTCTTGGTAGTTCCAAACTTCTTCCATTGAAGAATGATGGAGGCCACTGTGTTCTTGGGGACCTTACATGCTGCAGAAATGTTTGGGTACCATTTCCCAGATCTGTACCCCGACACATTCCTGTCTCAGCGCTCTACGGACAATTCCTTCGACCTCATGGCTTGGTGTGACGTGCACTGTCAACGTGCACTGTCAACTGTGGGACATTATAAAGACAGGTGTGTGCCTTTCCAAATAATGTCCAATCAATTGAATTTACCACAGGTGGATTCTAATCAAGTTGTAGAAACATCTCAAGGATGATCAACGGAAACAGGATGCACCTGAGCTCAATTTCGAGTCTCATAGCAAAGGACCTGAATACTTATGTAAATGTGATATTTCCGTTTTTAGAGAATACATTTGCAAAATTTAAAAAAAACTGTTTTCGCTTTGTTATTATGGGATATTGTGTGGAGATTGCTGAAGATTTGTTTTTATTTAATCTATTTTAGAATAAGGCTGTAACGTAACAAAATGTGGACAAAGTCAATGGGTCTGAATACTTTCCGAAGGTACTGTAACGGCTACATATCAATACAGCATTATGTACTGAACAAAAATATAAAGGGCAGAGGCAGGAGCAGGGGCCCAAAACCGGCTTGGGAGGGCATAGACCCACTTGGGAGCCAGGCCCACCCACTGAGGAGCCAGGCCCAGCCAATCAGAATGAGTTTTTCCCCACAAAATGGCATTATTACAGACAGAAATACTCCTCAGTTTCATCAGCTCTCCGGGTGGCTGGTGTCAGACAATCCTGCAGGTGAAGAATCCCTATGTGGAGGTCCTGGGCTTGAGTGGTTTCACATGGTCTGCGGTTGTGAGGCCGGTTGGACGTGTTTCCAAGTTCTCTAAAATGACGTCGGAGGCGGCTTATGGTAGACAAAGTAACAATTATCTGGCAACAGCTCTTGTGGACATTCCTGCAGTCAGCATGCCAATTGCACACTCCCTCAACTTGAGACATCTGTGTCATTGTGTTGTGTGACAAAACTGCACATTTTAGAGTGCCCTTTTATTTCCCCCTGCATAGGGTGAACCTGTGCAATGATCATGCTGTTTAATCAGCCTCTTGATACGCCACACCTGTCGGGTAGATGGATTATCTTGGAAAAGGAGAAATGCTCACTAACAGGGATATAAACAAATTTGTGCACAAAATTTGAGAGAAATAAGCTTTTTGTGCATAAAAGTTACCAGAAATGTTCCTTATCTCAGCTCATGAAACATGGGACCAACACTTTATATGTTGCATTTATATATTTTTCAGTAAATAATTTCCCATGTTGCATTTTACTGGATTTTTCCCAACCGCGATATGAATATCGGGTCGCAACTGTGGCGACCCGATGAGTTTTCCATACCAAAACAAAACCAGTTGACAACCACCGCTTTACACAATTATATTATGTTCATAGCTGAAAGTAAAGGTGCAGCCCTTGGTTGTTTTTTTCATTGACTTAAAGGAATCATTTAAGTACTTATGTCATGTGGTGGTTAGGGAAAAGAGCTGGATGTTTAACATACAACTCTTTCCTTTTTTCTTAGTTCAATTCGACAAGGTAAATAAAATGAAATAAAAAGGTGATTTAAAAAAAACTAGATTTCTCTCATATAGATTAGTGTTATATACTGTTTTTTGTTTTAAGCCTTTCACAAACCTTAACCCTAAACTATTCCTTAACCCTATCCCTAACCATTCAGAATTAATGCCTAAAATGACATTTTAGTTTCACTTTATGTAGAGTTTGACTTACAGCTAAGATAAGGTAATATATAAAGATAATATAAGTTCCGGAACTCCAATTTGAGCAGCAGCAGCTGAAAAATGAGCTCCTACAAATATTGAAATTTACATGGTTTTTAGAGTGAAGTACATCGAAAAAAGCAAAAGAAAACTGCAAGACTGAATAGGAGAAAAAACAAGCAACAAACAAAGAAGATAGGCTTTTGAAAAATAACTATTTTTCATAAAATTGTAGTTATCTTAGCAAGCTGAATTGTTTACCAGTTGCTAAGCAGTTGCTAGGGACTCTTTTGGAAGAAGCTAGCTAGCTAACGAAGAACAACAAAGAATATCTAGTTAACAGAAGAAAAGAAAGAGAAAATCAGGACAGAAGAAAAAGGATATCAAAGTGAAACAGTTCTCTAAAGACACAGGAGACAATAATACAAGAAACAACACTTCTGTAGCTTGTCAACTATGTGTCTGTCTATCCCTGTTCTCTCCTCTCTGCACAGGCCATACAAACGCTTCACACCGCGTGGCCGCTGCCACTCTAACCTGGTGGTCCCAGCGCGCACGACCCACGTGGAGTTCCAGGTCTCCGGCAGCCTCTGGAACTGCCGGTCTGCAGCCAACAAGGCTGAGTTCATCTCAGCCTATGCTACCCTCCAGTCCCTAGACTTCCTGGCGCTGACGGAAACATGGATTACCACAGATAACACTGCTACTCCTACTGCTCTCTCTTCGTCTGCCCACGTGTTCTCGCATACCCCTAGAGCATCGAGCCAGCGGGGTGGTGGCACTGGAATCCTCATCTCTCCCAAGTGGACATTCTCTCTTTCTCCCCTGACCCATCTGTCTATCTCCTCATTTGAATTCCATGCTGTCACAGTTACCAGCCCTTTCAAGCTTAACATCCTTATCATTTATCGCCCTCCAGGTTCCCTTGGAGAGTTCATCAATGAGCTTGACACCTTGATACGTTCCTTTCCTGAGGATGGCTCACCTCTCACAGTTCTGGGTGACTTTAACCTCCCCACGTCTACCTTTGACTCATTCCTCTCTGCCTCCTTCTTTCCACTCCTCTCCTCTTTTGACCTCACCCTCTCACCTTCCCCCCCTACTCACAAGGCAGGCAATACGCTTGACCTCATCTTTACTAGATGCTGTTCTTCCACTAATCTCATTGCAACTCCCCTCCAAATCTCCGACCACTACCTTGTATCCTTTTCCCTCTTGCTCTCATCCAACACTTCTCACTCTGCCCCTACTCGGATGGTATTGCGCCGTCCCAATCTTCGCTCTCTCTCTCCCGCTACTCTCTCCTCTTCCATCCTATCATCTCTTCCCTCTGCTCAAACCTTATCCAACCTATCTCCTGATTCTGCCTCCTCAACCCTCCTCTCCTCCCTTTCTGCATCCTTTGATTTTCTTTGTCCCCTATCCTCCAGGCCGGCTCGGTCCTCCCCTCCTGCTCCGTGGCTCGACGACTCACTACGAGCTCACAGAACAAGGCTCCGGGCAGCCGAGCGGAAATGGAGGAAAACTCGCCTCCCTGCGGACCTGGCATCCTTTCACTCACTCCTCTCTACATTCTCCTCTTCTGTCTCTGCTGCTAAAGCCACTTTCTACCACTCTAAATTCCAAGCATCTGCCTCTAACCCTAGGAAGCTCTTTGCTACCTTCTCCTCCCTCCTGAATCCTCCTCCTCCCCCCCCCCCCCTCCTCCCTCTCTGCGGATGACTTCGTCAACCATTTTGAAAAGAAGGTTGACGATATCCGATCCTCGTTTGCTAAGTCAAACGACACCGCTGGTCCTGCTCACACTGCCCTACCCTGTGCTTTGACCTCTTTCTCCCCTCTCTCTCCAGATGAAATCTCGCGTCTTGTGACGGCCGGCCGCCCAACAACCTGCCCACTTGACCCTATCCCCTCCTCTCTTCTCCAGACCATTTCCGGAGACCTTCTCCCCTTCCTCACCTCGCTCATCAACTCATCCTTGACCGCTGGCTACGTCCCTTCCGTCTTCAAGAGAGCGAGAGTTGCACCCCTTCTGAAAAAACCTACACTCGATCCCTCCGATGTCAACAACTACAGACCAGTATCCCTTCTTTCTTTTCTCTCCAAAACTCTTGAACGTGCCGTCCTTGGCCAGCTCTCCTGCTATCTCTCTCAGAATGACCTTCTTGATCCTAATCAGTCAGGTTTCAAGACTGGGCATTCAACTGAGACTGCTCTTCTCTGTGTCACGGAGGCTCTCCGCACTGCTAAAGCTAACTCTCTCTCCTCTGCTCTCATCCTTCTAGACCTATCTGCTGCCTTTGATACTGTGAACCATCAGATCCTCCTCTCCACCCTCTCCGAGTTGGGCATCTCCGGCGCGGCCCACGCTTGGATTGCGTCCTACCTGACAGGTCGCTCCTACCAGGTGGCGTGGCGAGAATCTGTCTCCGCACCATGCGCTCTCACCACTGGTGTCCCCCAGGGCTCTGTTCTAGGCCCTCTCCTATTCTCGCTATACACCAAGTCACTTGGCTCTGTCATATCCTCACATGGTCTCTCCTATCATTGCTATGCAGACGACACACAATTAATCTTCTCCTTTCCCCCTTCTGATAACCAGGCGGCGAATCGCATCTCTGCATGTCTGTCAGACATATCAGTGTGGATGACGGATCACCAGCTCAAGCTGAACCTCGGCAAGACGGAGCTGCTCTTCCTCCCGGGGAAGGACTGCCCGTTCCATGATCTCGCCATCACGGTTGACAACTCCCTTGTGTCCTCCTCCCAGAGTGCTAAGAACCTTGGCGTGATCCTGGACAACACCCTGTCGTTCTCCACTAACATCAAGGCGGTGACCCGATCCTGTAGGTTCATGCTCTACAACATTCGCAGAGTACGACCCTGCCTCACACAGGAAGCGGCGCAGGTCCTAATCCAGGCACTTGTCATCTCCCGTCTGGATTACTGCAACTCGCTGTTGGCTGGGCTCCCTGCCTGTGCCATTAAACCCCTACAACTCATCCAGAACGCCGCAGCCCGTCTGGTGTTCAACCTTCCCAAGTTCTCTCACGTCACCCTGCTCCTCCGCTCTCTCCACTGGCTTCCAGTTGAAGCTCGCATCCGCTACAAGACCATGGTGATTGCCTACGGAGCTGTGAAGGGAACGGCACCTCCATACCTTCAGGCTCTGATCAGGCCCTACACCCAAACAAGGGCACTGCGTTCATCCACCACTGGCCTGCTGGCCCCCCTACCTCTGAGGAAGCACAGTTCCCGCTCAGCCCAGTCAAAACTGTTCGCTGCTCTGGCACCCCAATGGTGGAACAAGCTCCCTCACGACGCCAGGACAGCGGAGTCAATCACCACCTTCCGGAGACACCTGAAACCCCACCTCTTTAAGGAATACATAGGATAAAGTAATCCTTCTAACCCCCCCCCCCCCCTTAAAAGATTTAGATGCACTATTGTAAAGTGGTTGTTCCACTGGATATCATAAGGTGAATGCACCATTTTGTAAGTCGCTCTGGATAAGAGCGTCTGCTAAATGACTTAAATGTAAATGTAAATAAGGGACCACATGGCAAAATTAAAACGTCTTGACGAATTCTGTTGACAAATTCTGTTGCAGCAGTTTTGTCACCAAGTATCATACATTTTTGTGCATTCCTGAAAATAAAGGATTTACTACACAGCCCTTAGTTGTTGTTTTTTTCATTGTCTTGAAGGAATCATTTCTGTGATCTGTTTATTTGTAATCTACTGTATGTTATGTTGCTGCAATATAATGTTTCATTGTCAAATAAGATCTTTTTTCACAAAAACATAAGTGAAAGTGAAACCAGAAAGAACACACCACACCCTGCAGTGAATACGCTGTCTATCTCTACAGCAGCCTACAGATTTGTTCATTCATTGATGGCCAGCAGCAATGGCAGAAGCATACTCGTTCTCTCTGCTTGTTGAGCTAGGAAACCCTGATGTCCCCAAAGTACAAATCAAGTTGATCAAATATTTCCAGAGTAAAAAGTCCAATGGTGGTGATTGTCTAGTTGAAGTCTCAAATGGACAAAGAGCAGTTGTGTGGTTCCGGACAGAGGAGGGTAAGTTTTATAAAAGTTCACTTGTTTTTCCACAAATTATACAGGTTAATGTGCATATTGAAATCAAAGGCATAAGGCTGTTTATAAGATACACTATTATGAAATAACAACCCTTATTTATTTTCATTGTCCTAATGGAAGGGTTATATGTAAGCTAAATATGTGAAGACACTCTGTCACGTCCTGACCAGTAAAGGGGTCATTTGTCATTGTAGTATGGTCAGGGCGTGGCAGGGGGTGTTGTTTTGGGGTTGGTTTATTTAGAGGGGATTTGTTCTAGTTTTCATTTTCTATGTTCGTTTTCTATGTGTGGCCGAGTATGGTTTCCAATCAGAGGCAGGTTTCTTTCGTTGTCTCTGATTGGAAGCCATACTTAGGCAGCCTGTTTTTTCCTTTGGGTTTGTGGGTGGTTGTTTTCTGTATAGCCGTGTGCCTTATGGAAGTGTTTCGTCGTTTGTTTATTTTGTTTGAGTGTTCTCTCTAAATAAAGAAAGAAGATGAGCACTATACCCGCTGCGCCTTGGTCTGTCCGTTACGACGCATATGACACACTCAGACATTTCACATCTAAAAACACAAGATTTTAAACATTTTACTTTTGTTTTTTCACATGAAGATTGAAGCGTCAACTTCAAATCAAAGTTTATTTGTCAAGTACGCCGAATACAACAGGTGTAGACCTTACAGTGAAATGCTTACTTACAGGCTCTAACCAATAGTGCAAAAAAGGTATTAGGTAAACAATAGGTAAGTAAAGAAATTAAACAACAGTAAAAAGACAGTGAAAAATAACAGTAGCATGGCTATATACAGTAGCGAGGCTATAAAAGTAGCGAGGCTACATACTGACACCAGTTAGTCAGGCTGATTGAGGTAGTATGTACATGTAGATATGATTAAAGTGACTATGCATATATGATGAACAGAGAGTAGCAGTAGCGTAGAAGTGTGGGTGACGGGTCACAATGCAGATAGCCCGGTTAGCCAATGTGCGGGAGCACTGGTTGGTCGGGCCAATTGAGGTAGTATGTGCATGAATGTATAGTTAAAGTGACTATGCATATATGATAAACACATATACCATGTTAAATCAGAAAGACATTTGAATTATGCAATTAACACATTGAGACACATCATTTTCTGAAATGTGTATTTTCTGTACATATTTTAAATAGAAAAATATACACTGCTCAAAAAAATAAAGGGAACACTTAAACAACACAATGTAACTCCAAGTCAATCACACTTCTGTGAAATCAAACTGTCCACTTAGGAAGCAACACTGATTGACAATACATTTCACATGCTGTTGTGCAAATGGAATAGACAACAGCTGGAAATTATAGGCAATAAGCAAGACACCCCCAATAAAGGAGTGGTTCTGCAGGTGGTGACCACAGACCCCTTCTCAGTTCCTATGCGTCCTGGCTGATGTTTTGGTCACTTTTGAATGCTGGCGGTGCTTTCACTCTAGTGGTAGCATGAGACGGAGTCTACAACCCACACAAGTGGCTCAGGTAGTGCAGCTCATCCAGGATGGCACATCAATGCGAGCTGTGGCAAGAAGGTTTGCTGTGTCTGTCAGCGTAGTGTCCAGAGCATGGAGGCGCTACCAGGAGACAGGCCAGTACATCAGGAGACGTGGAGGAGGCCGTAGGAGGGCAACAACCCAGCAGCAGGACCGCTACCTCCGCCTTTGTGCAAGGAGGAGCAGGAGGAGCACTGCCAGAGCCCTGCAAAATGACCTCCAGCAGGCCACAAATGTGCATGTGTCTGCTCAAACGGTCAGAAACAGACTCCATGAGGGTGGTATGAGGGCCCGACGTCCACAGGTGGGGGTTGTGCTTACAGCCCAACACCGTGCAGAACGTTTGGCATTTGCCAGAGAACACCAAGATTGGCAAATTCGCCACTGGCGCCCTGTGCTCTTCACAGATGAAAGCAGGTTCACACTGAGCACGTGACAGACGTGACAGAGTCTGGAGACGCCGTGGAGAACGTTCTGCTGCCTGCAACATCCTCCAGCATGACCGGTTTGGCGGTGAGTCAGTCATGGTGTGGGGTGGCATTTCTTTGGGGGGCCGCACAGCCCTCCATGTGCTCGCCAGAGGTAGCCTGACTGCCATTAGGTACCGAGATGAGATCCTCAGACCCCTTGTGAGACCATATGCTGGTGCGGTTGGCCCTGGGTTCCTCCTAATGCAAGACAATGCTAGACCTCATGTGGCTGGAGTGTGTCAGCAGTTCCTGCAAGAGGAAGACATTGATGCTATGGACTGGCCCACCCGTTCCCCAGACCTGAATCCAATTGAGCACATCTGGGACATCATGTCTCGCTCCATCCACCAACGCCACATTGCACCACAGACTGTCCAGGAGTTGGCGGATGCTTTAGTCCAGGTCTGGGAGGAGATCCCTCAGGAGACCATCTGCCACCTCATCAGGAGCATGCCCAGGCATTGTAGGGAGGTCATACAGGCACGTGGAGGCCACACACACTACTGAGCCTCATTTTGACTTGTTTTAAGGACATTACATCAAAGTTGGATCAGCCTGTAGTGTGGTTTTCCACTTTAATTTTGAGTGTGACTCCAAATCCAGACCTCCATGGGTTGATAAATTGGATTTCCATTGATTATTTTTGTGTGATTTTGTTGTCAGCACATTCAACTATGTAAAGAAAAAAGTATTTAATAAGATTATTTCTTTCATTCAGATCTAGGATGTGTTGTTTAAGTGTTCCCTTTATTTTTTTGAGCAGTATATTTAGTTTTGAATAGGCTTTCTGTAAATTATTGTAGGCTATGCCTATGATAATTGGGTCGGTCCACCAATTGAGTACCTTTTGGGTAGTGTAACTTGGTCCAAAAAAATAATGTTATTTCACACTTTCACATTGTCATAAAGAGCACGTTCAACTAAAAGAAAAAACATGTTTTCCCACCTGAAGAATAAACGACTCGCTATTATGTGTCAAATAAAATAACAGGGTTGACCGTAACAGTGTTGACCGTAACAGGGTTGACGATTTAATCTTAAATCAGCCATGAATTCCCTTGTGACAGAAGGAATGGATGCTTGTTATGTGCACAGGGAGGGGCAATTGAAATCAAGCTTCACCCCCAAAAATTACATTGTTAAAACATTTCTAGCCTGTCTATCAATGGGTAACAGTGTTATGCTCGACCTGCCAATTTTTTCCACCACAAAACAACCAGCTCACCTGCTTTTACGCTTTGATTTGACTATTAGATGTTCAATGTTTCTTTAGATTGAATCACTAATCTATTTAAAGAAGCTGCCAGTTGAGGACTTGTGGGGTGTCTGTTTCTCAAACGAGACACTATAATGTACTTGTCCTCTTGCTCAGTTGTGCACCGGGGCCTTCCACTCCTCTTTCTATTCTGGTTAGAGACAGTTTGTGCTGTTCTGTGAAGGGAGTAGTACACAGTGTTGTGCGAGATCTTCAGTTTCTTGGCAATTTCTCGCATGGAATAATCTTAATTTCTCAGAACAAGAATAGACTGACGAGTTTCGATAGAAAGTTCTTTGTTTCTGGCTATTTTGAGCCTGTAATCGAACCCACAAATGCTGATGCTACAGATACTCAACTAGTCTAAAGAAGGCTAGTTTTATTGCTTCTTTACTCAGTACAACAGTTTATAGCTGTGCAAACATAATTGCAAAAGGGTTTTCTAATGATCAATTAGCCTTTAAAATGATAAACTTGGATTAGCTAACACAATGTGCCATTGGAACACAGGAGTGATGGTTACTGATAATGGGCCTCTGTACGCCTACGTAGATATTCCATGAAAAAACAAATCAGCCGTTTACAGCTACAATAGTCATTTACAACATTAACCATGTCTACACTGTATTTCTGATCAATTTTATGTTATTTTAATGGACAAAAAATGTATTTTTTATTTTCTTTCAACATAATACATTTCTAAGTGACCCCAAACCTTTGAACGGTAGCATATATATGATGGGATGTATAGACATTATGGACAGCATATGGATAGAATATGTGGTATATCTGAAGAATATGTAGGATAGAATAGTATTTGTACAGCTATTGGATAGGCCTTAACTGGAATACAGTATATTCATATGAAGTGGGTAAAACAGTATGTAAACATTATTAAAGTGACCAGTGTTCCATGTCTATGTACATAGGGCAACAGCCTCTAAGGTGTAGGGTTGAGTAACTGGGTGATAGCCAGCTATTGACAGTGTCTAAAGTTCAGGGGAGGGTGCTGGGCAGAGGTCGGCTTGTGGTTACTATTTAACAGTCTGATGGCCTTGAGATAGAAGCTGTTTTTCAGTCTCTCGGTGCCAGCTTTGATGCACTTGTACTGACCTCGCCTTCTGGATGGTAGCGGGGTGAACAGGGCGGGGATTTGGTGGCTGAGGTCCTTGATGATCTTTTTGGTCTTCCTGTAACACCGGGTGCTGTAGATGTCATGGAGGGCAGGAAGTGCACCGCCGGTGATGCGTTGGGCAGACAGCACCACCCTCTGGAGAGCCTTTTGATTGCGGACATTGCAGTTGCACTACCAGGCATCTGTAAATGTTTGTTTAAGTCTTAGGGGCCAGTATTATTCCAACCTCATAGTGTGGAAATGTATATAAAACACAGGTAATTCATGTTTTTCACTGCACTGGGCCTTTAAACAAGCACTATTTCTCCGTTCATCACTCAAATTCAGCAGAGTAACCTGTTCTCTGGGCAGATGAATGACTAGGCTAGGGCAGAGACTGTATGTAATGTAGAGAATCCCTCACAAGCTTCAGACTGTTTGCCAACAGGAAGAGGCTGCCAGAGAATTCTGAACAGCAGCCACAGTTTATTCTAGTGAAACTAGTCAGAAGAAAAGTGAAAGTTGAAAGATTTCACCACACCCTGCAGTAAACATCTATGTCTACTTTTTTTTAAACTTTTTGCCCTCAATTTTCATACTAGGCTAACTTTGATGTAAAGATGACTCAAATCATATGATCCACACCAGATGAGGTTATGTGCATAATGAAATCAAATGCATAAGGCTGTTTATAAGATACAATATTATGAAATAACAACCCTTATTTCATTTAATTTGTCCCAACGGAAAGGTCAAATGTAAGCTAATTATGTGAAGACACTTTCAGACATTCCACATTGTGTTTAGTTGCAAAAAATAATGTAGTTTTATCTATTTTTCTATGAATTTTCAGTTTTTCTTGAAATTTCTTTGTAGGCTATATCCTTGAAAATGATGCTGATTCATGATCTGCCCATTTGTCTCGTCCAGATGTTAATTAATTATACAGTGGAGATCATATTGCAATATTGTAACAATTTTGCAAAAGTCAGAGATAATGTCTAGATCACAGGAGGTTGGTGGACCCTTAATTGGGGATGACGGGCTTGTGGTAATGGCTGGAGCGGAATTGGTGGAATGGTATCAAATACATCAAACACACGGTTTGATGCCATTCCATTTGAGCTGTCCTTCCCCTCAGCAGCCTCCACTGGTCCAGATGCTTTTTACAGTGGAGATCAAGTTTATAAGTTGCATGGATGGGCAAATGTATTAGTATTAGTAGTAGTAGTACAGTAGAAGTAGTAGCAGTAGTGTGTTGCTAGGTAATGATGGCACTTCTTATGAATGTACTGGCCACGTGTGTGTTGCCTAGTATATTATGGGCAGGATAGGCTTTAACAATGGTAATTCCAAACCACCCACTGTATAAAATAGTTTCACATAGGAAGATTGAAGATTCAACAAAGCACATTTGAATTCTGCAATTTCCATGGAAGAATATTAAATCATGTCTGGTTTCGAATATGTATTCTGTAAATTATTGTCGGCTACAATTTTTGCTGTTGAATAAAACATGACATTGTCCTATAAAGACCACTACACAAAGTATTATTATAACTTTTTTGTGTGTATCAAGAATGGTCCACCACCCAAAGGACATCCAGCCAACTTGACACAACTGTGGGAAGCATTGGAGTCAACATGGGCCAGCAACCCTGTGGAAAGAATTCCACACCTTGTAGAGTCCATGTCCCAACGAATTGAGGCTTTGTACACTCAGTGTATATCTGCTTTTTATTTCTTTATGCCCCCAACGTTCTTACTAAAGTAACCTTTGCCTACTTAAAGTTGTGTAGCCCTTTCCTGCAGTCAACTACCAAAAGCACCCTCTTTGGCCTCAAGAGTTTGGGCTTTTATTTATATATGTATACACTGCTCAAAAAAATAAAGGGAACACTTAAACAACACATCCTAGATCTGAATGAAATAAATCATCTTAATAAATACTTTTTTCTTTACATAGTTGAATATGCTGACAACAAAATCACACAAAAATAATCAATCGAAATCCAATTTATCAACCCATGGAGGTCTGGATTTGGAGTCACACTCAAAATTAAAGTGGAAAACCACACTACAGGCTGATCCAACTTTGATGTAATGTCCTTAAAACAAGTCAAAATGAGGCTCAGTAGTGTGTGTGGCCTCCACGTGCCTGTATGACATCCCTACAACGCCTGGGCATGCTCCTGATGAGGTGGCGGATGGTCTCCTGAGGGATCTCCTCCCAGACCTGGACTAAAGCATCCGCCAACTCCTGGACAGTCTGTGGTGCAACGTGGCGTTGGTGGATGGAGCGAGACATGATGTCCCAGATGTGCTCAATTGGATTCAGGTCTGGGGAACGGGCAGGCCAGTCCATAGCATCAATTCCTTCCTCTTGCAGGAACTGCTGACACACTCCAGCCACATGAGGTCTAGCATTGTCTTGCATTAGGAGGAACCCAGGGCCAACCACACCAGCATATGGTCTCACAAGGGGTCTGAGGATCTCATCTCGGTACCTAATGGCAGTCAGGCTACCTCTGGCGAGCACATGGAGGGCTGTGCGCCCCCCCCAAAGAAATGCCACCCCACACCATGACTGACCCACCCCCAAACCGGTCATGCTGGAGGATGTTGCAGGCAGCAGAACGTTCTCCACGGCATCTCCAGACTCTGTCACGTCTGTCACGGGCTCAGTGTGAACCTGCTTTCATCTGTGAAGAGCACAGAGCACCAGTGGCGAATTTGCCAATCTTGGTGTTCTCTGGCAAATGCCAAACGTCCTGCACGGTGTTGGGCTGTAAGCACAACCCCGACCTGTGGACGTCGGGCCCTCATACCACCCTCATGGAGTCTGTTTCTGACTGTTTGAGCAGACACATGCACATTTGTGGCCTGCTGGAGGTCATTTTGCAGGGCTCTGGCAGTGCTCCTCCTGCTCCTCCTTGCACAAAGGTGGAGGTAGCGGTTCTGCTGCTGGGTTGTTGCCCTCCTACGGCCTCCTCCACGTCTCCTGATGTACTGGCCTGTCTCCTGGTAGCGCCTCCATGCTCTGGACACTACGCTGACAGACACAGCAAACCTTCTTGCCACAGCTCGCATTGATGTGCCATCCTGGATGAGGTGCACTACCTGAGCCACTTGTGTGGGTTGTAGACTCCGTTTCATGCTACCACTAGAGTGAAAGCACCGCCAGCATTCAAAAGTGACCAAAACATCAGCCAGGAAGCATAGGAACTGAGAAGTGGTCTGTGGTCTCTACCTGCAGAACCTCTCCTTTATTGGGGGTGGCTTGCTTATTGCCTATAATTTCCACCTGTTGTCTATTCCATTTGCACAACAGCATGTGAAATGTATTGTCAATCAGTGTTGCTTCCTAAGTGGACAGTTTGATTTCACAGAAGTGTGATTGACTTGGAGTTACATTGTGTTGTTTAAGTGTTCCCTTTATTTTTTTGAGCAGTATATATATATATATATATATAAAAGCCCAAACTCTTGAGGCCAAAGAGGGTGCTTTTGGTAGTTGACTGCAGGAAAGGGCTACACAACTTTATTTATGCAAAGGTTACTTTATATATATACATACATACATACATACATACATACATACATACATACATACATACATACATACATACATACATACATACATACATACATACATACATACATACATACATACATACATACATACATACATACAGTACCAGTCAAAACTTTGGACACACCTACTCCTTCCAGGGTTGTTCTTCATTTTTACTACTTTCTACATGAATGAACACATATTGAATCATTAAGTAAGCAAAAAAGGGTATATTCTAGATTCTTCAAAGTAGCCACCCTTTGCCTTGAAGACAGCTTTGCACACTATTGGCATTCTTTCCCAGCTTCATGAGGTAGTCACCTGGAATGCATTACAATTAAAACTTCTTAGGGCTCAAATCCCGTTAACGGACAGCCAGTGAAAGTGCAAAAAATGCAAACAACAGAAATCTCATAATTAAAATTCCTCAAACATACAAGTACTATACACCATTTTAAAGATAAACTTCTTGTTAATCCAGCCACAGTGTCTGATTTCAAAAAGGCTTTACGGCGAAAGCATACCATATGATTATGTTAGGTCAGCGCCTAGTCACAAAAAAAACATACAGCCATTTTCCAGCCAAAGAGAGGAGTCACAAAAAGCAGAAATAGAGATAAAATGAATCACTAACCTTTGATGATCTTCATCAGATGGCACTCATAGGACTTCATGTTACACAATAAATGTATGTTTTGTTCAATAAAGTTCATATTTATATTCATAAATCTCAGTTTACATTGGCACGTTATGTTCAGTAATGTTTTGCCTCCAAAACATCCAGTGATTTTTACAGGGAGCCACATCAATTTACAGAAATACTCATCATAAACGTTGATATAAGATACAAGTGTTTTACATAGAATTAAAGATACACTTCTCCTTAACCTGTCTGGGCTAGGGGGCAGTATTTTCACGGCCGGATGAAAAACGTACCCAATTTAAACAGGTTACTACTCTGGCCCAGAAACTAGAATATGCATATTATTAGTAGATTTGGATAGAAAACACTCTGAAGTTTCTAAAACTGTTTGAATGATGTCTGTGAGATAGACTACCCCTGGATGCAACCGCTGTGTCAGATTTTAAAATAGTTTTACGGAGAAAGCACATTTTTCAATATTCTGAGTACATAGCTCAGCCATCACGGTGAGCTATTCAGACACCCGCCAAGTTCGGGGCAACCTAAACTCAGAATTAGTATTCGAAATATTCTCTTACCTTTGCTGATCTTCGTCAGAATGCACTCCCAGGACTGCTATTTCCACAAGAAATGTTGTTTTTGTTCGAAATAATCCATATTTATGTACAAATACCTGTTTTGTTCGTGCGTACAGATCACTTATCCAAAGGCATAACGCGCAAGCACGGAACGAGAGACGAAAAGTGAAAATGTTCTATTACCGTACTTAGAAGCATGTCAAACGCTGTTTAAAATAAATCTTTATGGTATTTTTAACGTAAAATTGCGATAATATTCCAACCGGACAATAGCATATTCATTCAAGAAGAAAAAGAAGGAATGGCTTGCTCGCGTGACCTCGCATATCCAATCCCTTTGTTGCCAGGCAGACCACTCAGTAACTGAGCTCCTATTATCTGCCCAGTGACAGGAAAATGCTCAAACCACTTTCTGAAGGCTTTAGACAGCCAATGGAAGCCTTAGGAAGTGCAACGTCCCCCACAGACACTGTAGCGTCGATAGAGAATCAAAAGAAGAACTACAATTCTCAGACTTTTCACTTCCTGGTTGGATTCTTCTCAGGTTTATGCCTGCCATATGAGTTCTGTTATACTCACAGACATCATTCACACAGTTTGAGAAACTTCAGAGTGTTTTCTATTCAAATCTACTAATAATATGCATATCTTAGCTTCTGGGCCTGAGTAGCAGGCAGTTTACTCTGGGCATGCTTTTCATCCGAATGTAAAAATACTGCCCCCTAGCCTTAACAGGTGTGCCTTGTTAAAAGTTAATTTGTGGAATTTCTTTCTTTCTTAATGTGTTTGAGCCAATCAGTTGTGTTGTGACAAGGTAGATGGGGTATACAGAATATAGCGCTATTTGGTATTAGACCAAGTCCATATTATGGCAAGAACAGCTCAAATAAGCAAAGAGAAACAACAGTCCATCATTACTTTAAGACATGAAGGTAAGTCAATCCTGAAAATGTCAAGAACTTTGAACGTTTCTTCAAGTGCAGTCGCAAAAACCATCAAGCGCTATGATGAATCTGCTCTCATGAGGTCCACCACAGGAAAGGAAAACCCAGAGTTACCTCTCCTGCAGAGGATAAGTTCATTAGTTACCAGCCTTAGATTGCAGCCCTTTTGCAGTTCAAGTAACAGATACATCTCAACATCAACTGTTCAGAGGAGACTGCGTGAATCAGGCCTTCATGGTCGAATTGCTGCAAAGAAACCACTTCTAAAGGACACCAATAAGAAGAGACTGCTTGGGCCAAGAAACACAAGCAATGGACATTAGACCGGTCTGATGAGTACAAATTTGAGATTTATTGTTTCCAACCGCCGCGTCTTTATGAGACGCAGAGTAGATGAACGGACGATCTCTGCATGTGTGGTTCCCACCGTGAAGCATGGAGGATGAGGTGTGATGGTGCTTTGCTGCTGACACTGACAATGTCCTAGGATTGTCATCTGATGAAGATCATCAAAGGTTAGTGCTGCATTTAGCTGTGGTTTGGGTTTATGTGACATTATATGCTATCTTGAAAAATGGGTGTCTGATTATTTCTGGCTGGGTACTCTGCTGACATAATCTAATGTTTTGTTTTCGTTGTAAAGCCTTTTTGAAATCGGACAGTGTGGTTAGATTAACGAGAGTCTTGTCTTTAAAATGGTGTAAAATAGTCATATGTTTGAGAAATTGAAGTAATAGCATTTCTAAGGTATTTGAATAACGCGCCACGGGATTCCACTGGCTGTTGAGTAGGTGGGACGAAATCGTCCCACCTACCCTAGAGAGGTTATACAATACATGCATGTTTTGTTCAATCAAGTTCATATTTATATCAAAAACCAGCTTTTACATTAGCATGTGACGTTCAGAACTAGCATACCCACCGAAAACCTCCGGTGAATTTACTAAATTACTCACGATAAACGTTCACAAAAAACATAACAATTAATTTAAGAATTATAAATACAGAACTCCTTTATGCAATCGCGGTGTCCGATTTTAAAATAGCTATTTTGACACCCACCAAGTTTGGCACTCACCAAACTCAGATTTACTATAAGAAAAATTGGATTACCTTTGCTGTTCTTCGTCAGAATGCACTCCCAGGACTTCTACTTCAACACCCAATGTTGTTTTGGTTCCAAATAATCCATAGTTATATCCAAATAGCTGCGTTTTGTTCTTGCGTTCAAGACACTATCTGAAGGGTGATGCGCGTATCGTGACAAAGAAATTCAAAATATTCCATTATCGTACTTCGAAGCATGTCAAACGCTGTTTAAAATCAATTTTTATGCAATTTTCCTCGTAAAATAGCGATAATATTCCAACCGGGAGACCTTGTTTTCGTTCAAACACTGAAAATAGAAAATGGAGTCTTCACATGCACGCGCGCCAATGTCATTGTTCTCAGAACGACCACTTTCCAAAACCCCTACTTTTTTTTGCCCAGGGACTGCAGAGTTATCATTCCCCATTCTGGCGCCTTCTGAGAGCCTATGGGAGCCTTAGAAAATGTCACGTTACAGCAGAGATCCTCTATTTTCGATAAAGAGGCTACAGAAGGCCAAGAAATGGTCAGACAGGGCACTTCCCATATAGAATCTTCTCAGGTTTTGGCCTGCCATATGAGTTCTGTTATACTCACAGACACCATTCAAACAGTTTTAGAAACTTTAGGGTGTTTTCTATCCAAATCAAATAACTGTTGGTGTCCTTTTTCCAAAATCTTATATACAGTACCATGATTTTAAGCGACAGATCAACATTTTCTGGGGAGGAGGGGCTGGTCCAACTCAAGGTGTCATAAAAAAAGTGCACCCCCCTAAACTAAAAATAAACGGAACACCCTCCCCCCTCATCAAAAACAAAGGAGGACCAAGGCACTCTTCATATAATGAATTAAAATACCTTTATTTGTATGGCATGTTCAATGGCAACAAAGTTTTAAAAATCCTACGCATTTCAGCTCCATGGCCTTCGTCAGGGACTACAAAGAAATAATAATACAATGTCCTCTTGTGAACAGCTTTTCCAATTAGCCCTAATTTGATTACACATACCTTTAAGCAAAAAAAGTGAAATACTGTAGCGATGTTATCAAAAAATTCAACTCCAATTAGAAGCATCAGAACGCCTAGAAAGGTAGTTCTAACCTTAAATATGACTGGGAGAAGTGTCAAGAATAGGAAAGCAATATATTCCATAGTACACTAGAACACAGCAAACATGGACAACAACAGTCTAAACATAGCTGAGGGCAATTGAGCAAAATGTCCACTAGATGACAACAAATGGACCTATCACAACCCTACAGGAAGGGTGAGAAATCCATATCTTCATTTAAACCAGGGTACTTAGTGGCCTGTAGTTTGTAAATCCCAAAACTTTCCCTTTGGTTTAACTGTTTAAGACGGTCCCCTTTTCTAATAGAGGCCGGAACATGATCAATACCCATAGCTTGTAGGGAGGCAGGGTTGCCATGGTGTAAGGACTTGTAGTGCCTTGCCATGGGGTAGTCTTCATTGCCTACCTGTATGGTGTACTTGTGTTCCCCTAAGTGGTCTTGAAGGTGTCTCTTTGTCCGTCCAATGTAGAACACCTTGCACTGTGGACATTTCAATCTGTAGATGACATGAGTGGTTTTGCAGTTAATGAAATGCTTGACGTAATACTCCATTTTAGAAGCGGTGTCAACAAAATACTTTTCTGTGCAATATTTTTGCAATGGTTGCACTGGTTACATTTAAAAGAGCCCTTGGGTTTGTGGTCAAGCCAAGTTTTTTGAGAGTCACCAGGAAGATAACTGTGGACTAATTTGTCCTTTAGGGTAGGACATCTCTTAAAGCTTATGACTGGTGGCTCAGGGAAAACTTGGCTTAGTAGCGTATCACTTTGGATGATTCCCCAATTATTTTTAATGATTCTTTTAATGTTCTCTGCTTCAGTGCTGTATTTTGTAACAAAATACTCTCTCTGATGTATCACAAGGCAGTCCCCTTCGCAACAAGTTCTCTCTGTCAAGTAATCTAGCCCTTATACCTGCATCTTTCAGGACCTGAACACTGTAGCCCCGATTCAAGAAACGATTCTCCAATTCAGCAGATTTGACACTGTAGTCTGTTACCAGATCGCAAATTCTGCCGACTCTTTAGAATTGGCCATATGGAATGTTCTCTTTTAGCCTTTTGGGGTGAAAGCTGTCTGCCCTCAGAATGGTATTCCCATCTGTAGGCTTCATAAAGATTCATGTGTGCAAACAACAAACAACATTTTTTGTCATCCAAAAAATGAATGTTATCCTTGCTGTACTCCATAGTTAGTTTGATGTTAGGGTTAATGCTGTTAAGGTATTGGTGGAAGGAAATAAGTTAATCTTCTGAGCCGGACCAAAACAGGCAAACATCATCAATACAGCGTCCCCACCATATAATCCGGTCAAAGAAATGGTTATTAGAAGGATCCAAAATGGATCTGTTTCAATTCAGTTTTTACGTCCTCTATAGGGTTGAAGGTAAGAGATTGATAGAATTCATCATTGTCTAATTGACGGTAGGCTTCTGTCACATATTTGTCTTTAGTCCACACTACTGTAGCGCCACCTTTGTCTGCTTTTTTAAACACAATCCATTCATTTTTGGACAATGATTGAACTGCATCCCTCTCTGTCTTAGAAAAGATTACATTGTGTTTGGTTGGAGTCAATTTTACCCTTAAACAGATTCTCCACATCAAAATTCACCTTCTTGGCAAATGTATTTAGTGTGGCATTCTGGATGACTGGGCTTAAAAGGTGTTTTTGAGGGCACAGAAACTGCCTGACCTGAGAAACTGGTGTTTGTAGTTGGAGAGATGTTTTGCTTGTACCAGGCCTTCATATGTAGATTCCTGTAGAAACAAAATAGATCAATCTTTGTATTGAATTCATTAGTTGAGTATGTGGGGGCAAAGGACAGTCCTTTAGACAAGACCCTTACGCAATCATCAGAAAGGTGTTCTCCAGAAGTGTTGATCACAGCATTGTTCTGGTCCTGCTCCGTGTGGTTTGATAGTCTTATATAATTAACTCAAAATAATATTTACGACCAAAAATAATAATAACTGTAGTGACCCTGTGTTTATTAACGTAGATATCGGACTTTTCCACTTCAGGATGCTTTTATGGCACAGTCAATGTCACACAGGGCTACGGGCCAGAAGGTTGAGGGTTCGCTGACCACCACAGACGAGCTCAATCTCCCTGCCTGTTTCATTACACTCAGAGCCGGCTGCAGACAATGATCAGATAGGGGGAAATCAGATTTTCAACATTTTAATGCCATATTTTTAATTGCATAAAATATATGCAACTCATTTTCTACCAATAGGTTTCTGTGCCAATGCACCACACAACCAATAAACAAAGCATGCCAACTTCGGGCACTTCAATGTCATGGTTTGCATTTTCAACACCACAATCAATCTCGACAAACAGAAAATACATTTCTCCCTGCCTTGTAGGCTTAGCCAGTATCAAAGGCTTGGCAATGTCCGAATGTCATTACGTTTTTGGTGTTTTGTAACAGATGTCACTTTCCATTCATCAATTGGATGCTGCAGTTTGGATTGATTGATTTTATTTGTTTGTTAAAAAAATACATAAATGCACAAAGATTTTTAAAGTGACCGGTATTGCACAATAAAGTCGGGGACTTATTTCTATTGTGGTCACTATTTTTTACAGAAATACATAACCTCTTAGGGATCCCTTAAATGCGACTACCACTCAAATCCCATTAGCAGGATTGATTTGACAACATCCAGTGAAATTGCAGCGTGCGAAATTCAAACTACAGTAATATCAATATTCAACCTTCACGAAAATAGAAGTGTAATACATCATAATAAAGCTTAACTTCTTGTTAATCCAGCCGCTGTGTCAGATTTCAAAAAGGCTTTACGGTGAAAGCAAACCATGCGATTATCTGAGGACAGTGCCCCGCATACAAACACATGAAAATCATATTTCAATCAGGCAGGTGCGACAGAAAAGTCAGAAATAGCCATATAATAAATGCCTTACCTTTGAAGATCTTCTTCTTTTTGCAATTCCAAATGTCTCAGTGACACAATGAATGGTCATTTTGTTTGATAAATTCCTTCTTTATATACACAAAATGTCCATTTATTTGACGCGTTTGATTCAGAAATACACCGGTTCCAACATGACTACAAAGTATCTAATACGTTACCTGTTAACTTGGTCCAAACATTTCAAACAACGTTCCTAATCCAACCTTAGGTACCCTGAAACGTAAATATTCTGTCAAATTTAAGACGGAATGAACTGTTTCTAATACCGGATAAAAACAACGTGAAGCGCGTTCCAGTTCACACGCACCAAAACAGTAGAGTCCACAGGAGTGACACTTACAAAGAACAGCAATATTTCTTAATTTCTCAAAAGAAAAACATCAATCAATTTCTAAAGACTGTTGTCATCTAGTGGAAGCCATAAGAACTGCAACCAGGTTCCTATTAAATAGGGCTTCCTATAGAAACCTAATGGAAAACACATTGACCTCAACAACAAAAAATTCCCTGGATGGATTGTGCTCGGGGTTTCGCCTGCCAGTTCTGTTATACTCACAGACATTATTCTAACAGTTGTAGAAACTTCTGAGTGTTTTCTATCCAAATCTACTAATTATATGGATATCCTTCTGGGCCTGAGTAGCAGGCAGTTTACTTTGGGCACGCTTTTCATCTGGACGTGAAAATACTGCCCCCTATCCAAGAGAGGTTTTAAGTACAATTCTTACAAGGTTGTTTGGATGGTAGCTTATTCTTTAGATGTTTGGGGCTGCTGGTGAACAATGATGTACAGTCATAATCAAAGTGACTCTGGACTAAAACACTCGCCAGAGTCTTTAGGGTGTCTATAGCTAGGTTTCCATCCAATTGACGACAGATTTTAATGCGAATATTCAAAAATCTTCATAAAACATTTCAGAGATTCCTTTGGGAAAATTTGGCACCGGACAACATGACAGGCTAGATTTTAATTTACCGGACATTTGAGAAATTTAACGGACATCCATAGTTTTTTATTTTTTATTTCACCTTTATTTAACCAGGTAGGCCAGTTGAGAACAAGTTCTCATTTACAACTGCAACCTGACCAAGATAAAGCAAAGCAGTGCGACAAAAACAACAGAGTTACACATAAACAAATGTACAGTCAATAACAAAAGAAAAGAAAAATAGAAAGAATCTATGTTCAGTGTGTGCAAATGTAGAAGAGTAGGGAGGTAGGCAATAAATAGGCCATAGATTCAAAAATAATTACAACTTAGCATTAATACTAGTGTGATATATGTGCAGATGATGATGATGTGCAAGTAGAGATACTGGGGTGCAAAAGAGCAAGAGGGTAAGTAATAATATGGGGATGAGGTAGTCGGGTGTGCTATTTACAGATTGGCTGTGTACTGGTACAGTGATCGGTAAGCTGCTCTGACAGCTTATGCTTGAAGTTAAAGAGGGAGATATAAGACTCCAGCTTCAGAGATTTTTGCAATTCGTTCCAGTCATTGGCAGCAGAAAATCGGCCAAAGGAAGTGTTGGCTTTGGGGATGACCTGTGCAATATACCTGCTGGAGCGGGTGCTACAGGTGGGTGTTGCTATGGTGACCAGTGAGCTGAGATAAGGCGGGGCTTTATCAGATACATTCAGATCCGACCTGGCGCAGCCAACGCCATCAATAAACAAGGCATGTTGGCCAAATGAGCCACATTTACGTGTCCTTAAAAACAGCTATAACAAAAACACTATTCCTTGTGTTTCGATGTGTAGCATATGCAAACATGTATACCCACATTTTTTATTGGTTTTTAGGCTACTTTCCTAAAATAATAATTGTCCATCTCACGGTTCAGCTGTCAGAGATTTTAACACTAAACGTATCAGAGGCATTGCATGCATAGGCCTATAGGTTTAGTTGTCCACTGTATGATATTTTTTTTAAATAATTGAATAATAATTGAATATTAATTGAATATAAAATGAAGAGAAGCTTAGGCCTAACCCCAGAGAGATAGAGAGAGAGATATGCCGGTGGCATGCTAGACACCAACATGCATTTCTTTATGTCAGATGGCTACTGCGTCTGCTATACAGATATAGCAATACAGAAGGAGGCTAATTTGTTAATTTTCTATCAGAATAAGTTGTATAAAGGTAAGCATTATATTGTTAGATTATAGGAGTAACTCTGGTAGGCCTGAAACAGTCTTCCTCAACTCAAGTTCAACTGTCAGAGTCAGTTGGAGCGCCAGGCCGTACTGACTTCATATCATAGGCCTGTAGTATGTAAACCTTAATAATAGCCACACCACACCAAACCATCACAAACGTTTCTAAACTTTATTAGGGAAATATCAAAAGTACAGTGCATTGGGAAAGTATTCAGACCCCTTCTCCTTTTCCACATTTTGTTACGTTACAGCCTTATTCTAAAATTGATTTAATAAATGTTGTTCCTCATCAATCTCCACACAATACCCCACAATGACAAAGCATAAACAGGTTTTTAGAAATATTTGCAAATGTATTAAAAATAAAAACAGAAATACCTTATTTAACCTGTTGGGGGTAGGGGGCAGTATTGACACGGCCGGATAAAAAATGTACCCGATTTAATCTGGTTACTACTCCTGCCCAGTAACTAGAATATGCATATAATTATTGGCTTTGGATAGAAAACACCCTAAAGTTTCTAAAACTGTTTGAATGGTGTCTGTGAGTATAACAGAACTCATATGGCAGGCAAAAACCTGAGAAGATTCCTTACAGGAAGTGCCCTCTCTGACAAGATCTTGTTCTTCTTGTCTCTGTTTATTGAAGACTGAGGATCTTTGCTGTAACGTGACACTTCCTACGGCTCCCATAGGCTCTCAGAGCCCAGGAAAAAGCTGAATGATATCGAGGCGGCCCCAGGCTGAAACACATTTGCGCGTTTGGCAAGTGGCCGATCAGAGGACAATGGGCTTAGGCGCGTGCACGAGTCGACTCCATGCTTTATTTTCTTTCGTCTTTTTACCTAAACGCAGATTCCAGGTCGGAATATTATCGCTTTTTTACGAGAAAAATGGCATAAAAATTGATTTTTAAATAGCGGTTGACATGCTTCGAAGTACGGTAATGGAATATTTAGAAATGTTTTGTCACGAAATGCGCCGTGCTCGTCACCCTTCTTTACCCTTTCGGATAGTGTCTTGAACGCACAAACAAAACGCCGCTGTTTGGATATAACTATGGATTATTTGGGACCAAACCAACATTTGTTATTGAAGTAGAAGTCCTGGGAGTGCATTCTGACGAAGAACACCAAAGGTAATCAAACTTTTCTAATAGTAAATCGGAGTTTGGTGAAGGCTAAACTTGCTGGGTGTCTAAATAGCTAGCCCTGTGATGCCGGGCTATCTACTTAGAATATTGCAAAATGTGCTTTCACCGAAAAGCTATTTTAAAATCGGACATATCAAGTGCATAGAGGAGTTCTGTATCTATAATTCTTAAAATAATTGTTATGCTTTTTGTGAACGTTTATCGTGAGTAATTTAGTAAATTTTTAGTAAATTCACCGGAAGTTTGCTAGTTCTGAACGTCACATGCTAATGTGAAAAGCTGGTTTTTGATATAAATATGAACTTGATTGAACAAAACATGCATGTATTGTATAACATAATGTCCTAGGGTTGTCATCTGATGAAGATCATCAAAGGTTAGTGCTGCATTTAGCTGTCTTCTGGGTTTTTGTGACATTATATGCTAGCTTGAAAAATGGGTGTCTGATTATTTCTGGCTGGGTACTCTGCTGACATAATCTAATGTTTTGCTTTCATTGTAAAGCCTTTTTGAAATCGGACAGTGTGGTTAGATTAACGAGAGTCTTGTCTTTAAAATGGTGTAAAATAGTCATATGTTTGAGAAATTGAAGTAATAGCATTTCTAAGGTATTTGAATAACGCGCCACGGGATTTCACAGGCTGTTAGGTAGGTGGGACGAAATCGTCCCACTGGCCCTAGAGAAGTTAAATAAGTATTCAGACCCTTTGCTATGAGACTCGAAATTGAGCTCAGGTGCATCCTGTTTCTACAACTTGATTAGAGTCCACCTGTGGTAAATTCAATTGATTGGACATGATTTGGAAAGGCGCACACACACGTCTATATTAGGTCCCACAGTTGACAGTGCATGTCAGAGCAAAATCCCAGCCATGAGGTCGAAGGAATTGTCCGTAGAGCTCAGAGACAGAATTGTGTAGAGGCACAGATCTGCAGAAAGGTTCCAAAACATTTCTTCAGCATTGAAGGTCCCCAAACAACACAGTGGCCTCCATCATTCTTCAATGGAAGAAGTTTGGAAACAAGACTCTTCCTAGAGCTGGCCGCCCAGCCAAAGTGAGCAATCGGGGGAGAAGGGCCTTGGTCAAGGAGGTGATCAAGAACCAGATGGTCACTCTCACAGTGCTCCAGAGTTCCTCTGTTGAGATGGGAGAACCTTCCAGAAGGACATCCATCTCAGGACATCCATCTCTGCAGCACTCCACCAATCAGGCCTTTATGGTAGAGTGTCTGAATACTTTCTGAATGCACTGTAAGTCAAGCCATTGTTCATAGAAAAAATACAAGCAGAAAAGCAAATATTAACCAGGGAAAATATACACTACCCTCCCTTGTGCCCAGTAAAAAAAACACAAAACCCTCCCCAGTACATTTCTGTCTGTCCCTAATAGTACACGTGTTTTAAGGAAGTTTGGTCAATGTTCTGTAGGTGATTCTATCAACAAAAAAAGCCTAAACATCTCTCCATTAAATAGTAAAATACAAAAAACAAGAAAAATAGGAATAACACAAGTATTTTTATGTTTAGGAAACACCATCTGCTGTGAACTCAGGCAAACCAAATACTGGTAAGTGAGTAAAATTAAATTGTGATCTATGTGGGAGGGGTTGTTTTGGTAAAGATGGAAATATGTCTGTAAAGCTGTTCTAAGAACTCTATGCTCAACATATGGCCTACACACAAATGTATATTGCTCACGATTCATAGACTAGGTCCAATGTTGGTGAAAGGAATGTTTTGGGTTCAATATCTTGTAATGGTTCACAATCATTTTTATCATCCACTGTTTCATGATTATTGTAAACAATTCCTGTACAATTGGGATCTGACAGTCTTGATGTAGTAACCTGCCACTACCGGTGATCTAGCCACGAAAAGCAGAGATGACATGTAGTTACCTTACACCATTAATCTAGCCAGGGTGCTGTTGAGCCCCTTGTACTGTAACTGATCTAGTCCAGCTGCAGGCCCACAGCAAATGGTCTGTCACTAATCTACTGGCCATAGTTATTCCCTACCACATACACGTTAACTCCTTTTCTTTCCAAGATCCCTTTCCTCCTTACCGAGATCCCTTTCCTACTTACTCATTTCCTATATTGCTTTCCTCCTAACCTAGCTCCCTTTTCTTTCCTATCTTCCTCCTTTCTTATCTTTCCTCCTTACCCCCTTTCCTTATCTCCTATCTACTTTCCTAGCTTTCTTTTATTTAACTAAGCAAGTCAATTCAGAACAAATTCTTATTTACAATGACGGCCTAGGAACCGTGGGTTAACTGCCTTGTTCAGAGGCAGAACAACAGATTTTTACCTTGTCAGCTCGGGGATTCGATCTAGCAACCTTTCGGTTACTCGTCCGACGCTCTAAAGCCACTTGGCTACCTGCTGCCCCCTTTCTCCTTCCCTATATCCGTTTCCTTATTTTCTTTCCTAGCTCTCTTTCCTTCTTTCCTTTCCTAGCTTTCTTTCCTTTTTTTATTTTCTAGCTTCCTTTCCTTTCCTAGGTTCCTTTCCTCTTTTCCTAGCTCCCTTTCCTTTTTTACTTTCCTAGCTCTCTTTCCTCCTTTTTCCTAGTTTCTTCATTTTTCCAAAATTCAGTTTGGGATATTCCTGAATTCTGTTTTCTTGGTAAAAAGTTTCCTGGTTTGGTTTTTCTTTTTCGGTTTTTCAAAAATAAAAATGTTCACAGAGAAACATGTCAAAGAGTCCATGTCAAAGCCTAAAAGCGCCAACAAGGGTCAATTTTGACACCAAGGGTTCATAAATGTCGTAATTTCTTAACCTTTTTTTGATCTTTCTGAAATTTTAGGAAAACTATTTTCTGACAAGCACACAATTCACCATGATTTCGGTGATAATAGGGAGGAATGAAGCTTTCGTTCTTTTTTTATTTTCTTGCTTCCTTTTCTTTCCTAACTTCCTTTCCTCCTTTCCTAGCTCCCTTTCCTCTTTTCCTAGCTCTCTTTCCTTTCCTAGCTCCCGTTTCTAATTTCCTTTCCTAGCCCCCTTTCCTCCTATCCTTTCTGAGCTTCCTTTCCTTATTTCCTAGCTCTTTCCTCCTTTCCTAGCTATCTTCCCATTCCTAGCTCCCTTTTCTCCTCGACTTTCCCAGCTCATTTCCTTTCCTCCTATCCTTTGAGCTTCCTTTCCGTCTTTTCCTAGCCCCATTTCCCTATTTTATTTTCCTAGCTCCCTTTCCTTTCTTCCTTTCCTAGCTTAATTTCTTCCTATTCTTGCTCTCTTTCCTTAATTTGCTTATTTTCCTCTCCTACTCTCTTCGCTTTCCTCCTTTCCTAGGAAGGGGAGCTGGGAAAGGGGGAAATTAGTCTAGGAATCGAGGAAATGAAAGGAAGCAATGGGGAACAAGGAAAGGAAGCTAGGAATGGAGGAAAGGAAACAGAAGTAGGAATGGAGGAGGGAAAAGGAAGCTAGGGAAGGAAAGGGAGCAAGGAAACAAGGAAAGTAAAGGGAGTTAAGAAAAGGATCGGAGGAAAGGGAGCCAGGAAAATAGAGGGGAGCAGTGGCAATTTTAGCATGTAAATCTTGGTGGGGGCAAAAAAATAAACAAGTGGGATGCATGCCAGCAAAGCCACTACACAGCACAACACTAAACAATACATTAATTGCACTATAACGGTGACAAACGGTGCCCACAAACTGTTAGAGCCTACATAAAGCTGTCCCAACCTCAGAGTCCCAACACCTTACCACTGCTACATCTGGCTTTCAGCGGAGCCTTGTCTGGTAGCAAAACAGTTCATTCAGCATCATTTACTGCCTTTAAAAAAAAACATATCTGATATGGCTGATTTGCTTAAACAAATGTGGTTTCTACTGACAATTAAGAGGACGACAAGCGGATAAGAAGCAATCCGTAATTTCGATTAAGACATTAATGAGCGAGCTAGGACGAATGTAGTCAATGTAACTATTTGTTATATGTACAGTGACAGAATTCAGAACGTTCTTACAGTGTTCTCCCTGTACACCAAGTCAGAACCGTAGAATAAATAAAGGGGCATATAAGCAGACAATGAAAGCTCTTACAGTATTCGATGATTACATTTCTCAAAAACAGGTTACAGGCTACATGTGCACGTCAAGGTCAGAACAGTAAGCGAAATTAAGAGGTGAAAATAGATTATTAGGGTGAGGCACATGGGCTACTAACAACTTACTACACAATATACACTTAGTATTAGTTTCTCAGCTACTGTAGACATACAGTTGAAGTCGGAAGTTTACATACACTTAAGTTGTAGTCATTAAAACTCGTTTTTCAACCACTCCACAAATTTCTTGTTAACAAACTATAGTTTTGGTAAGTCGGTTAGGACATCTACTTTGTGCATGTGTAACGGTTATCGTCGGATTTGACCAAAATGCAGCGGGGAAATGTGCACTCATCTTCTTTATTATAAACGGACAAGAAGGAGAACCAAAATAAACACGTACACAAAGAAAACACAACGACTATTCACAGGCTGGTAAGGCACAAGGCTATACACAGAACAATCTCCCACAAAGTACTCAACAAACACATACCTATATATAGGACTCTCAATCAGAGGCAACTAGAAAACGCCTGCCTCCAACTGAGAGTCCAACCCCAATTAACAAAACATAGAAATACAAAAGACTAGACAGAACATAGAAATGCACTAACATAGAACAGTGCCCAAAAACCCCCGGAATACATAAATCAAATACCCTACTAAACAAACCACCACCCCAAACCACATAAAACAAATACCCTCTGCCACGTCCTGACCAAACTACAATAACAAATAACCCCTATTACTGGTCAGGACTTGACAGCATGACACAAGTATTTTTCCAACAATTGTTTACAGACAGATTATTTCATTTATAATTCACTGTATCAAAATTCCAGTGGGTCAGAAGTTTACATGCACTAAGTTGACTGTGCCTTTAAACAGCTTGGAAAATTCCAGAAAATTATGTCATGGCTTTAGAAGCTTCTGATAGGTTAATTGACATCATTTGAGTCAACTGGAGGTGTACCTGTGGATGTATGTCAAAGCCTACTTCAAATTCAGTGCCTCTTTGCTTGACATCATGGGAAAATCAAAAGAAATCAGCCAAGACCTCAGAAAGAAAATTGTAGACAAGTCTGGTTCATCCTTGGGAGCTTTTTCCAAATGCCTGAAGGTACCATGCTCATCTGTACAAACAATAGTACGCAAGTATAAACACCATGGGACCACGCAGCCATCATACCACTCAGGAAGGAGACACGTTCTGTCTCCTAGAGATGAACGTACTTTGGTGCGACAAGTGCAAATCAATCCCAGAACAACAGCAAAGGACCTTGTGAAGATGCTGGAGGAAACAGGTACAAAAGTATCTATATCCACGGTAAAACGAGTCCTATATCGACATAACCTGAAAGGCCGCTCAGCAAGGAAGAAGCCACTGCTCCAAACCGCCATTAAAAAAAGCCAGACTACAGTTTGCAACTGCACATGGGGACAAAGATTGTACTTTTTGGAGAAATGTCCTCTGGTCTGATGAAACAAAAATAGAACTGTTTGGCCATAATGACCATCATTGTGTTTGGAGGAAAAAGGGGGATGCTTGCAAGCCGAAGAACACCATCCCAACCGTGAGGTACGGGGGTGGCAGCATCATGTTGTGGGGGTGCTTTGCTGCAGGAGGGACTGGTGCACATCACAAAATAGATGGCATCATGAGGGAGGAAAATTATGTGGATTTATTGAAGCAACATCTGAAGACATCAGTCAGGAAGTTAAAGCTTGGTCACAAATAGGTCTTCCAAATGGACAATGACCCCAAGCATACTTACAAAGTTGTGGTAAAATGGCTTAAGGACAACAAAGTCAAGGTATTGGAGTGGCCATCACAAAGCCCTGACCTCAATCTTATAGAACATTTGTGGGCAGAACTGAAAAAGTCTGTGCGAGCAAGGAGGCCTACAAACCTGACTCAGTTACATCAGCTGTCAGGAGGAATGGGCCAAAATTCACCCAAGTTATTGTGGGAAGCTTGTGGAAGGCTACCTGAAACATTTGACCCAAGTTAAACAAACAATTTAAAGGCAATGCTACCTAATACTAATTGAGTGTATGTAAGCTTCTGACCCACTGGGAATGTGATGAAAGAAATAAAAGCAGAAATAAATAATTCTCTCTACTATTATTCTGACATTTCACATTCTTCAAGTAAAGTGGTGATCCTAATTGACCTAAAACAGGGAATTTTTACTAGGATTAAATGTCAGGAATTGTGAAAAAACAAGTTTAAATGTATTTGGCTAATGTGTATGTAAACTTGCGACTTCAACTGTATTTACCTCTGTGCCAAATTGTGTGCTTTTATCACAAAGTTTTCTACTGAGTCCACATTTTCAGTTTAGCAGCGTACCACTACTATTCAAAAATATAGATTATTTCTTAATTCCTCTATATTAACACAGAAATCATGGTAAATTGTTTTTTGTTGTCGGTAACTAGTTGTCCTAAAAATGTTTTTTTCTTTTTAAAGGGTTTCGAAATTATGGCAACTAGGCTTTTTTCCTGGCACAGTTTGTGACAACAGACAATTTCCACAGAAAGAGTTTGCCCCCTCTCAACAATTCTTATATTAGGCAGAGTTTCTTGCCTTTACATTTACAGAAATCAATTTGTTCATTCTCAGCTGCTACTGGTCCAAAAGACTTACTTCAGGGTGGAAACACAGCTCCTCCTGAGATTCAGGGGGAGATGGTTAGTGTGAGTGCACCAACGGACGAGGAAGAGCAGGGGTCCACCTCAGCCTTGCTGCAGAACATTCAGGAGAGTATGGACCATGAGTTATTGGAGATGCTGGTGGAGAATGTTTTAAAAGGTTCGCCTTCTGCATCAGAGAACTTCAGTCTGGAGGTCCTGCCTGACACCTGCTTGGCTGTTGTGACATTTCAAAATGCAAAAGGTAAACAAATAAAAAAAGTGAACAGCTTAAACAGTGCTTTCGGAAAGTATTCAAACCCCTTCACTTTTTCCACATTTTGTTACTTTACTGCCTTATTTTAAAATTGCTTAAATACACTGCTCAAAAAAATAAAGGGAACACTTAAACAACACAATGTAACTCCAAGTCAATCACACTTCTGTGAAATCAAACTGTCCACTTAGGAAGCAACACTGATTGACAATAAATTTCACATGCTGTTGTGCAAATGGAATAGACAACAGGTGGAAATTATAGGCAATTTGCAAGACACCCCCAATAAAGGAGTGGTTCTGCAGGTGGTGACCACAGACCACTTCTCAGTTCCTATGCTTCCTGGCTGATGTTTTGGTCACTTTTGAATGCTGGCGGTGCTTTCACTCTAGTGGTAGCATGAGACGGAGTCTACAACCCACACAAGTGGCTCAGGTAGTGCAGCTCATCCAGGATGGCACATCAATGCGAGCTGTGGCAAGAAGGTTTGCTGTGTCTGTCAGCATAGTGTCCAGAGCATGGAGGCGGTACCAGGAGACAGGCCAGTACATCAGGAGACGTGGAGGAGGCCGTAGGAGGGCAACAACCCAGCAGCAGGACCGCTACCTCCGCCTTTGTGCAAGGAGGAGCAGGAGAAGCACTGCCAGAGCCCTGCAAAATGGCCTCCAGCAGGCCATAAATGTACATGTGTCTGCTCAAACGGTCAGAAACAGACTCCATGAGGGTGGTATGAGGGCCCGACGTCCACAAGTGGGGGTTGTGCTTACAGCCCAACACCGTGCAGGACGTTTGGCATTTGCCAGAGAACACCAAGATTTGCAAATTCGCCACTGGCGCCCTGTGCTCTTCACAGATGAAAGCAGGTTCACACTGAGCACGTGACAGACGTGACAGAGTCTGGAGATGCCGTGGAGAACATTCTGCTGCCTGCAACCGGTTTGGTGGTTGGTCAGTCATGGTGTGGGGTGGCATTTCTTTGGGGGGCCGCACAGCCCTCCATGTGCTCGCCAGAAAAAGCCTGACTGCCATTAGGTACCGAGATGAGATCCTCAGACCCCTTGTGAGACCATATGCTGGTGCGGTTGGCCCTGGGTGTAAGGGCTGTCGTCGTAATAAAACCAAGGTGCAGCGGAGGATGTGTGTTCATCTTGATATTTAATGAAAAAAGGAGAACACTACAAAAATAAACCAAAGACAGCAAAACAGTCCTGTCAGGAAAAACTCTCAACAGAAAGCACTAGACAGAAACAATCACCCACCAAAACCCAAAGGAAAAACAGGCTACTTATGTGTGACTCCCAATCAGCAACAACAAACTACAGCTGTGCCTGATTGGAAGCCACATGGCCAAAATCAACGAAAAACAAACCAACCTAGAAAAAAGAACATAGAACGCCCACCCAATGTAACACCCTGGCCTAACTAAAATAAAGAACAAAAACCCCTCTCTATGGCCAGGGCGTTACACTGGGTTCCTCCTAATGCAAGACAATGCTAGACCTCATGTGGCTGGAGTGTGTCAGCAGTTCCTGCAAGAGGAAGGCATTGATGCTATGGACTGGCCCGCCCGTTCCCCAGACCTGAATCCAATTGAGCACATCTGGGACATCATGTCTCGCTCCATCCACCAACGCCACGTTGCACCACAGACAGTCCAGGAGTTGTCGGATGCTTTAGTCCAGGTCTGGGAGGAGATCCCTCAGGAGACCATCCGCCACCTCATTAGGAGCAGGCCCAGGCGTTGTAGGGAGGTCATACAGGCACGTGGAGGCCACACACACTACTGAGCCTCATTTTGACTTGTTTTAAGGACATTACATCAAAGTTGGATCAGCCTGTAGTGTGGTTTTCCACTTTAATTTTGAGTGTGACTCCAAATCCAGACCTCCATGGGTTGATAAATTGGATTTCCATTGATTATTTTTGTGTGATTTTGTTGTCAACACATTCAACTATGTAAAGGAAAAAGTATTTAATAAGATTATTTCTTTCATTCAGATCTAGGATGTGTTGTTTAAGTGTTCCCTTTATTTTTTTGAGCAGTATATTTTGTCCCCTCATCAATCTACACACAATACCCAATAATGACATAGCAAAAAACAAGTTTTTCGATTTTTCTTTTGCAAATGTATTACAAATAAACAGAAATACTTTATTTACATAAGTATTCAGACCCTTTGCTATGAGACTCGAAATTGAGATCAGGTGCATCCTGTTTCCATTGATCATCCTTGAGATGTTTCTACAACTTGATTGGAGTTCAAATGTGGTAAATTCAATTGAATGGACATGACTTGGAAAGGCACACACCTGTCTATATAAGTTTGACAGTGCAGTTGACAGTGCATTTCAGAGCAAAAACCAAGCCATGATGTCAAAGCAATTGTCCGTAGAGCTCCGAGACAGGATTATGTCCAGACACAGATCTGGGGAAGGTTACCAAAACATTTCTGCAGCATTGATGGTCCCCAACCTGACAGAGCTTGAGAGGATCTGCAGACAAGAATGGGAGAAACTCCCGAAATACAGATGTACCAAGCTTGTACTGTCATACCCAAGAGGACTCGAGGCTGTAATAGCTGCCAAAGGTGCTGAATACTTACGTACATTTGATATATCAGTTATTTTAAAAAAAATTAAAAACCTGTTCTTGTTTTGTCATTATGGGTTATATTGTGTAGATTGATGAGGGAAAAAAAACAATTTAATCAATTTTAGAATAATGCTGTAATGTAACAATATATGGAAAAAGTGAAGTTGTCTGAATACTTTCTGAATGCACTGTAAGTGCCTCATGAGTTTAGAAAAACTTTCGAAACCTATCATAACTGTAAATGTTGTTTTATTCCTTTGTTTGTGTTTTTACAGTATTTCTACTGTATTATCAACAGTAAAATACTGTAAAACGCACCATACTGCAGCATACTGTAAATTATGGTGCTTTGTGGGAAGATGTTGTGGGCGGGGGAAAATTGCTGTATTTCAAATGGTACTGTAATTCAGCACTGGACCATATTTTTTGATTGGCAAAAACCTTTTGACCACAAGTGATTGCATGGTATTGTTGTTTCCTTCTCATTATTTTGAGGAGTGCCTTATAAGAGGTTATATTTGTTACACCCGTTAGTGAGAGTGCTGTTCCAATTGAACTCATATGTAGTTCTAATGGTTGAGCATTTTGCCATGTCCTCTTGGTCTGTTTTGCTCTGTAGTCGCTGCCAGTTTGGAAGCCTTTGTTAAGGCCTCTAGAAGTGCAAGTGATATAAAACAAAACATATTCATTGATATGCTGTAATGTGTAAAAACATTACCAAACACTCAACCTACTGTGAAATACAAACCCCAACTCCCATCAATGAATTGCATTCATTAATTCATTAATTTAATCATTCATTACAATTACTGTAGCATTAACTTTTTACAGTATAATACAGTCAATTTTACGGTATTGTACTGTGTCATTACACAGTATATGCTTTGATACTGTATTTAGATTAGAGTTGATGTACTGCAATATCAAATACACTACAGTAACTAACTTATCACGAGCTGCCTTTAAATAACTGTCAAATTCACAGCAACCCGTTTACAGTGTAGGTCATATACATATTTGGAAAGTTATGGTTTAGTGTTTACCTAACATGAAAATGTCCAGTTTTTAATTGAGTTGCAGTAATGTTTCATTTACAGTATGTCAAACTTCAAAGAGAAGATCTCCAGAACATAATTCAACATGATTTGCCTGAGTACATTGATTGAAATGAAGAAAAGATCTCAACTAGTATACTTTTTTTTGGCAGCGACTGAGCACTTCATCACAAGCTGCCCCGGGAACAGAACGTTCATTCAAAAACAATTACGAGTCAAACCCCTGGAGATTACAGCAAAAGTGAAAGTTGAAAACATACCGCCTAGGTTTAGTTCAGAACACCTCAGCTTACACTATGACAAATATGAGGTTGTGGAAGACGTTGTAATGACTGAAGAGGACCAATCTGCAATCATCACCTTTCAAGATCCGAAAGGTAAGTTATTAGTATACAGTATGCCTTGGAAAAATGCATATTTTAAAATGATGTATTAACAAATATTTATTGTCTTTTAGCTGTTGACAGAATCCTAAAACAGCAACATAAAAAGATGAAAGTTTTCCCATTTTATGAATCTCTGGGAACGGCCCTGTATGGCAAAGATAGACCCACATTGAAACTCCCTGCTGCCTTCACTGAGAACATTGACCAGGCCATTTGGAGATACCTTTCTGACAAGCAAGGAGTTGCAGAGACCATCCACAAGAATATGGCTGATCACTTCTGCAAAGTAGACTTTCAACAACCTACCGTCCAGTTAAGCCCTCTGCCTTCTCTACTCCAGCAGAAGGATGTCGAAGCCAAGCACATCAACAAGTGGAAGACCACTGCCAAGGCTGTCTTCATTCAAGCCTTGTCTAAATTCAAGTCCTTAGAGCTCCAGATCCAGGCCAACGCATGGGAAGCTTATGAACGTGCAATACACAAGGAGATGTCAGGGGAAGCAGTGGTTGTAGTTTCTGATAAGCCTAGAGGTATTGTGAAAGTGGTGGGATTGGAAGAAGATGTGGATAGGCTCAAACAAACATTAAATGGGATCATGGACAGGATTGCCAACAGCATTGAGAGGGAGAAGACGGGAATAACAGAGGAGTTCCCACTGCCGCTCTCTACCTACCATATACTTTTGCAAGACGGCCTACAGGACAAAATTGCAGGTGAATTTCCAGAGCTGAAAATGACGTACAATCATCAGAACCAGAGTGTAATCTTATTTGGCTTGACACAAGAGGTTTTGGGTGCTAACAGGAAGTTTATGGAAGGAGGGATGGCAGTGAAACGGAGGAGGGTGCAATTAGACAACTATGTCTTTGAGTTTCTGCAGAAGAACAATGAGGGAGTTGAGGATCAGCTTACCAGTTCCCTTTTCACCTCACATGGGATTAATGCAGGACTAGAACTAGAAAGAAAGGGAGTACAGCTCCTGGCTGTCTCAGAAGATGTGCTGAGTGAAGCAGAAAACCAACTAGATACCATTTTGATTTCACAATACATCGATGTTGAAGACTCTAATGTGCTGAAGATGTCAGAGTGGCAAGACCTTGTCACTGATTTGGAGAAAGCTTTCAACACTCCATCAAAGAAATTCATCATCAGGACACCTGGTGTAAATCCAAGTCTACAAGTGGTACTATCTGGCTATAAGCAAACTGTTGATTCAGTCCGGAAAAAACTTGATGACTACTTATGTAAGAATGCTCCAGTTGATGAAACTCTTGAGGTCAAGTCTAAGGCCATTGTCAAATTCATCGAGGAACACAACAAAAATGCTTGGTATGATAAGTTTAAAGACACAGTGAAAGTGTCTTTCAAAGATAAGGACATTTGCCTTAGTGGCATCAGGGTTTATGTCAAGGACTGCATGGACTTATTTCAAAACTTGATATCCTCAACATCCTTTGATATCTTGAGAGTCTCCAAGCCTGGTGGAAGGAAGTTCTTCCAGGAAAAGGAGTCCATGTGTGTTGAAGAAGTCTTGAGACAGACAGGCTGTGTGGTCCATCTGGTTGAAAAGGATGACCAGACGGTCCAGGCTATGGAGGACACAGATCAGAAGGGGTTTGGGAGCCATGGAAAAAGTCTTCAGCAACATAATCATCCAACTTTCTCGACACAGAACCAGCATAGACGGATTCAGAGCAGGGATGGTTCTGACAGAGTGCAGACCAAAGAGGGGTTGACAATCATCCTGATGAAAGGGAACATCCAGGAGGCTACGGTAAACTATCACTATTGTGCCCTTTTCCTGGCTTTTGTCTCAGTTGTCTTAGTTCATTCTTCATTCAATTTAGATTCAATAAAAACAGGATATACAGTATCAGAGATTACCCTTTGGGCACTTAAATGTCATACACTAATAATTGTCATTGAATTAAATCCACAACTCATTTAAAACCAGATATTAACTATGCAGTGCAACTAAAAGATCTATAGCATATTTGTATTTGTCTGTTACAGACTCAGGTGGTTGTGAACACAGTGGGTCTAGACCTGCTACTTCATAGCGGAGCGGTCTCGAATGCCATCCTAAAAGCTGCCGGACCCCGACTTCAAGACCTGATAAATGAACAGGGGACCGCTGGCAGTGCTGCTGCAGGAGCAGTCATCATCACAGATGGCTGCAACCTTAAGAGCAAGCTGGTGTTTCATACCATTGCCCCTAAGTGGGATCAAGGGAAAGGTGCAGCACAGAAGGTAGAAAGCTGTCCACATATCTCACTGACTTGACCAAATGCTGCTATAACCTTTCCAAGTTAAGCGGGTCATTTTGAACAGCCTATTCTTGTCTCAGTCAATTTGTATCGTACATTTTTTAAGTTGTCCAATTCAATATTTTGAAAGGAACCCAGTCTGTTTCCAGCACAGTATGGCCAAACGTGGAAGTCCTAAATGGCTTAGTGGTAGACAAAATCGTAATAACCTACAGTGCCTGGTCCAATAATTACCAATTAGAACACATTTGCTACAATTTCTTTATAAAGGTAACATAAAACAAACATCTTGTGCCTGACATCCCACAGTTGTTGAGTGGAATTATGGAGGAATGCCTGGGGAAGGCAGAGCAGCAGAGACTAGTCTCGATGACCTTCCCTGCCATCGGCACAGGAATCCTATGCTTCCCCAAGGATCTGGTGGCTTCACTTATGCTGGATCAAGTCCTCAAGTTCAGCAGTAAGAAGAAGCACAAACACTTGAAGGAGGTTGTGATTATCCTCCACCCAGGTGATCCAGATACTATCCAGGTATGGAAAGCGGAAAAACATGCAATACTGCAAAATAAGCTTTTAATGCCTTAGACTAAATATCTGCCTAGAGTCTAAGGGCCCAGGGCTGGGTTTCTAAGCGAACATGTGGAATTGTTTTAAAATGGTCACCGTCATACCAAGGATCATTTAGCTATTTGATTATGAATTTTAGGACCCCTCTAGGTATAAAAAAATATAAAACAATAATTTTATGAAACATTGAATTTGGCCTTGCTGCTATTAGCCCATAGAAATAACAGATTAATAAATGGAAAAATATACTGAATGAAAATATAAACACAACACGCAACAATTTCAAAGATTTTACTGAGTTACAGTTCATATAATGAAATCAGTCAATTTAAATAAATTCATCATGCCCTAGTCGATGGATTCCACATGACTGGGCAGGGGTGCAGCCATATGTGGGTTTAGGAGGGCATAGGCCCACCCACTTGGCAGCCAGGCCCATCCACTGGGGAGTCAGGCCCAGCCAATCAGAATGAGTTTTTCCCCACAAAAGGGCTTTATTACAGACAGAAACACTCCTCAGCATCCCAGACGACCCCACATGTAGAGGTCCTGGGCTGGCGTGGTTACAAGTGGTCTGCGGTTGTGAGGCCGGTTGGACGTCCTGCCAAATTCTCTAAAACGACATTGGAGGTAGTTTATGGTAGAGAAATGAACATTGTATTCTCTGGCAACAGCTCTGGTGGACATTCCTGCAGTCAGCATGCCAATTGCACGCTCCCTCAAAATGTGAGACATGTGGCTTTGTGCTGTGTGACAAAACTGCACATTTTAAATTGGCCTTTTATTGTCCCAAGCATAAGATGCACCTGTGTAATGATCATGCTGTTTAATCAGCTTCTTGATATGCCACACTTGCAGGGTACTTTCTAAATGTTATCCGTTATAGTTACAAGTTACCAGTCTGAAATTGTAATCAGTAATGTAATTTTGGGATTACACAAACTCAGTAACGTAATCTGATTACATTCAGTTACTTTAAGATTACTTTCCACTTAAGAAGCATTAGAAGAAGACAAAAATGTATGTTACCAATTGAACAACATCTATTGCAGGATAAATCAATGTTAAAGTGTACATAGCTGGCCTTATATGGATGTTACATTTTACTTTATGGATTGGTTATGTAGGCTTCTTCTAACCCATCATGTTCTACTACATATAATAATACGATTCAATTATATCTTTACATTAAAAACCAAAGTCCATCAGAATTCCAGTCATTCCAATAAATGTTATACCCCTTGATCTTCAAGAATAGGACTTGGAAATATGGAGGTATAGTTTAGCCAAATTGTTTAAGCTGAGCATGACCCCAAAACTAAGGATTTATTAGCCAGTCCTACTGATTGGGCTCATTGATTCGAGTTGAAAAATAAACGCTGCGCTCATGGAATGGCATGCTTTGCCAAGAGTGTGCAAAGGTATCATCAAGGCAAAGGGTGGCTACTTTGAAGAATCTAAAATCTAAAATATATTTTGAATTGTTTAAAGCTTTTTTGGTTACTACATGATTCATTATGTGTTATTTCATAGTTTTGATGTCTTCACTATTATTCTACAATGTAGAAAATAGTAAAACTAAAGAAAAACCCTTGAATGAGTAGGTGTGTCCAAACTTTTGACTGGTACTGTATATATCATTTATAAGTAAAAATGTTTTATTATGTAGCAACTACAGATTTCCCCTTTAAGTCTATCAAAAGTGTGCAAGTTTGAGCATGTGTCCATTAGGCCTATGAATTAAAATGAGCAATAAAAGCCCTGCTTTTATTCCATAGGCTTGGATCCGCATTACGCAGCTGTTGCAAGAGCGCATTTTTCACTGTCTGTCCACTGGTTTCAAAAACAATGATTGATAGGCAGCTTAAACTTCTTGAATTCAACCATTATTGGGTTCAAATACGCATTTAGATTTGTGAACAGCCATCCACAACAACCACAATCCGTAAGGCGCAAATAGCTAAATGAGAGAGCAGCAGTGTGATTCAAATCAATGTGCTATGTACAGTTGAAGTCAGGAGTTTACATACACCTTAGCCAAATACATTTAAACTCAGTTTTTCACAATTCCTGACATTTAATCCTAGTAAAAATTGCCCTGTCTTAGGTCAGTTAGGATCACCACTGTATTTTAAGAATGTGAAATGTCAGAGTAATAGTAGAGAGAATGATTATTTCAGCTTTTATTTATTTCATTACATTCCCAGTGGGTCAGAAGTTTACATACACTCAATTAGTATTTGGTAGCATTGCCTTTAAATTGTTAAACTTGGGTCAAATGTTTCAGGTAGCCTTCCACAAGCTTCCCACAATAACTTGGGTGAATTTTGGCCCATTCCTCCTGACAGAGCTGGTGTAACTGAGTCAGGTTTGTAGGCCTCCTTGCCCGCACACACTTTTTCAGTTCTGCCCACAAATGTTCTATAAGATTGAGGTCAGGGCTTTGTGATGGCCACTCCAATACCTTGACTTTGTTGTCCTTAAGCCATTTTTCCACAACTTTGGAAGTATGCTTGGTGTCATTGTCCATTTGGAAGACCTATTTGCGACCAAGCTTTAACTTCCTGACTGATGTCTTGAGATGTTGCTTCAATATATCCACATCATTTTCCTTCGTCATGATGCCATCTATTTTGTGAAGTGCACCAGTCCCTCCTGCAGCAAAGCACCCCCACAACATGATGTTGCCACCCCCGTGCTTCACGGTTGGGATGGTGTTCTGTGGCTTGCAAGCCTCCCCCTTTTTCCTCCAAACATAACGACGGTCATTATGGCCAAACAGTTCTATTTTTGTTTCATCAGACCAGAGGACATTTCTCCAAAAAGTACGATCTTTGTACCCTTGTGCAGTTGCAAACCGTAGTCTGGCTTTTTTATGGCGGTTTGGAGCAGTGGCTTCTTCCTTGCTGAGCGGCTTTTCAGGTTATGTCGATATAGGACTCGTTTACTGTGGATATAGATACTTTTGTACCTGTTTCCTCCAGCATCTTCACAAGGTCCTTTGCTGTTGTTCTGGGATTGATTTGCACTTTTCGCACCAAAGTATGTTAATCTCTAGGAGACAGAAGGTGTCTCCTTCCTGAGCGGTATGACGGCTGTGTGGTCCCATGGTGTTTATACTTGGGTACTATTGTTCGTACAGATGAATGTGGTACCTTCAGGCATTTGGAAATTGCTCCCAAGGATGAACCAGACTTGTGGAGGTCTACAATTTTTTTCTGAGGTCTTGGCGGATTTCTTTTGATTTTCCCATGATGTCAAGCAAAAAAGCACTGAGTTTAAAGGTAGGCCTTGAAATACATTCACAAGTACACCTCCAATTGACTCATTTTCTGGAATTTTCCAAGCTGTTTAAAGGCACAGTCACCTTAGTGTATGTATACTTCTCACCCACTGGAATTGTGATACAGTGAATTATAAGTTAAATAATCTGTCTGTAAACAATTGTTGTAAAAATTACTTGTGTCATGCACAAAGTAGATGTCCTCACCGACTTGCCAAAACTATAGTTTGTTAACAAGAAATATGTGGAGTGGTTGAAAAACGAGTTTTAATGACTCCAAACTAAGTGTATGTAAACTTCCGACTTCAACTGTAGATATCAATAATAAGTGATATCCATTTCCCCGTTGACTACACCACTACTGTCATCCTTACCTCCAAGCATTTATTCAAGTTGGATCATCTTTGGATGCCGACAGCAGTAGCACCATTGGAATACATAGCTTGGACTGTAGCCAACAAAAGCCTATTCCTGCTCTTTTCCCACAACCCATCAAACACATTTCATGTGTCATCATAGTGGTCAGACTCGCTCAGGTGGAACAAACTTAAACTTGCACCTTTTTTCAATGCTGATTTGAATGTCATTGAGAAAACAGAGAAAGTTAAAGATTTTTTCACAAACATCCTTTCTGATTAAAAGTAATCCTCGAGTAATCCTCGTAATCCTCTGATTACAATATGTTTATGTTTGCTGGTAACATAATGGATTTCAGTTACCTTTTTACATGTAATCCGTTACTCCCCAACCCTGCACACCTGTCAGGTAGATCGATTATATTGGCAAAAGAGAAATGCTCACTAACAGGGATGTAAACAAATGTGTTGTTCTGGGTGTGTAAGGGAGGCGAGAGTAGCTTGTGGTAACAGGCGCGCTTTATTCCGTTCCAACAAACGACAGCACAGAATACACTAAACGCGCCAAAACACGGAACATTAATTAAAAATACTGGCGCAAATTCCCACATAACATACAACAATTTCACACAAAGACATAGAGGGGAACAGAGGACTAAATACATGCAGTGTGATTAGGGAATGAAAACCAGGTGTGTATGGAACAAGACAAAACAAATGGAAATATGAAAAATGGAGCAGCGATGCCTAGAAAGCCGGTGATGTCGATCACTGAACGCCGCCCAAACAAGGAGAGGAGCCGACTTCGGCGGATGTCGTGACAGTACCCCCCCTTGACGTGCGGCTCCAGCGGCGCGCCGACACCGGCCTCGGTGAAACTCACTCAGCAGTTCGGGGTCCAACACATCTGCAACCGGGACCCAGCACCTCTCCTCCGGACCGTACCCCTCCCACTCCACGAGATACTGAAGGCCCCCTGCCTGACGTCTCGAATTCAGGATGGAACGAACGGAGTATGCCGGGGCCCCCTCGATGTCCAGAGGGTGCGGAGGGGGCGGAGGATCCTCCCGCACCTCAGATTCCTGGAGCGGACCAGCCACCACTAGCCTGAGGAGAGACACATGGAACGATGGGTTAATACGGTAGTCAGAGGGAAGCTGTAATCTGTAACACACCTCGTTCACCCTCCTCAGGACTTTGAATGGCCCCACAAACCGCGGACCCAGCTTCCGGCAGCCAGACCCGGTCCCCCGGTGCGAACACCGGGGTCTCACTGAGGTGATGGTCCGCGCTGGTCTTTTGGCGAAGCGCGGCTCGCTGAAGGTGACCATGGGCAGCCTCCCATGTCTCCTCCGTGCGCCTGAAACAGTCGTCCACCGCAGGAGCCTCGGTCTGACCCTGATGCCACGGCGCCAGAACCGGCTGGTACCCCAATACGCACTGAAAGGGGGATAGGTTAGTGGAGGAGTGGCGAAGCGAGTTCTGCCCCATCTCGGCCCAGGTCATGAATGCCGCCCACTCTCCCGGCCGGTCCTGGCAATAGGACCGCAGAAACCTGCCCACATCCTGGTTGACTCTCTCTACCTACCCGTTACTCTTGGGGTGAAAACCCGAGGTAAGGCTGATCGGGACCCCCAGATGCTCCATGAACGGCTTCCAGACTCTCGACGTGAACTGGGGACCCCGATCAGACACTATATCCTCAGGAACCCCGTAGTGCCAGAAGACGTGAGTAAACAGGGCTTCCGCAGTCTGTAGGGCCATAGGAAGAGGGAGGAGACGACAGGACTTAGAGAAACGATCCACAACGACCAGGATCATAGTGTTTCCCTGTGAAAGAGGAAGATCTGTTAAAAACTCCACCGACAGGTGTGACCAAGGTCATTGTGGAATGGGTAAGGGGTGTAACTTACCTCTGGGCAGGTGTCTCGGAGCCTTACACTGGGCACACACCGAGCAGGAGGAAACATAAACCGTCACGTCCTTAGCCAAGGTGGGCCACCAGTACTTCCCAGTCAGACAGCGCACCGTCTGACCGATATCCGGATGACCAGAGGAGGGTGACGTGTGGGCCCAATAGATCAACTGGTCACGGACAGCAGACGGAACATACATACGCCCGACGGGACACTGAAGGGGAGCGGGTTCTGTACGCAACGCCTGCTCAATGTCCGCATCCAGCTCCTACATGACCGGCGCTACCAGGCAAGAGGCCGGGAGTATGGGAGTCTGATCCATGGGCCGCTCCTCTGTGTCATACAGCCAGGACAGTGCGTCTGCCTTCATATTCTGGGAACCTGTTCTGTAGGACAGGGTAAACATAAAACGGGTAAAGAACATGGCCCACCTTGCCTGACAAGGATTTAGTCTCCTTGCTGCCCGGATGTACTCCAGGTTGCGGTGGTCAGTCCAGTGTGTTTAGCCCCATCAAGCCAATGTCTCCACGCCTTCAACGCTTTAACCACAGCTAACAACTCCCGGTCCCCCACATCATAGTTACGCTCCGCTGGGCTGAGCTTCTTCGAGAAGACAGCACAGGGGCAGAGTTTCGGTGGCATACCCGAGTGCTGTGAGAGCATGGCTCCTATCCCAGCCTCGGACGCGTCCACCTCCACTATGAATGCCAAAAAGGGATCAGGATGGGCCAGCACGGGAGCCGAAGTAAACAGAGCTCTCAGCCTCCCAAAAGCCCTGTCCGCTTCAGCTGACCACTGCAACCTTACTGGACCCCCTTTCAGTAGTGAGGTAATGGGAGCAGCCACCTGGCCAAAACCCCGGATAAATCTCCGGTAGTAATTGGCAAACCCTAAAAATTGCTGCACCTCCTTTACCGTGGTGGGAGTCGGCCAATTACGCACGGCTGCAATGCGGTCACTCTCCATCACCACCCCTGATGTGGAAATGCGATACCCTAGGAAGGAGACAGCCTGCTGAAAGAACAAGCATTTCTCTGCCTTGACGTACAGGTCATGCTCCAACAGTCGTCCAAGTACACTGCGCACCAAGGACACATCCTCAGCGCTTGTAGTGGAGTATATCAGAATGTCATCGATATACACCACTACACCCTGCCCGTGCAGGTCCCTGAAAATCTCGTCAACAAAGGATTGGAAAACTGATGGAGCATTCATCAACCCGTATGGCATGACGAGGTACTCATAATGCCCTGAGGTGGTACTAAATGCTGTCTTCCACTCGTCTCCCTCCCGGATATGCACCAGGTTATACGCACTCCTGAGATCCAGTTTTCGTGAAGAAGTGCGCCCCATGCATTGACTCAATCGCCGTGGAGATAAGTGGTAGTGGGTAACTATACCTCACCGTGATTTGATTGAGACCTCTATAGTCAATGCACGGGCATAGACCTCCATACTTCTTCTTCACAAAAAAGAAACTAGAGGCGGCGGGTGAAGTGGAGGACCGAATGTACCCCTGACCAGGGATTCAGAGACATATGTCTCCATAGCCACCTTCTCCGCTTGCGACAGGGGATACACGTGACTCCTGGGAAGCGCAGCGTCTGCCAGGAGATTTATCGCACAATCCCCCTGTTGATGAGGTGGTAATTGAGTCGCTTTCTTTTTACAGAAGGCGAGAGCCAAATCGGCATATTCTGGGGGGTTGCGCACGGTGGATACCTGGTCTGGACTTTCCACCGTGGTAGCACCAACGGAAACTCCTACACACCTCCCCGAGCACTCCGCGTGAGAGCCCTCTGTTGCCAGGAAATAGTGGGGTTATGATTAGCCAACCAGGGAAGGCATAGTACCACGGGAAATGCAGGACAGTCAATGAGGAAGAGACTGATCTTCTCCTCGTGACCCCCTGCGTCTCCATGGCCAGGGAGATGGTGGCCTCCCTGATTGGCCCGGACCCTAATGGTCAACTATCCAGAGCGTGAAGCGGAAAAGGTCTAACTACAGGAATAATGGGGATACCTAAACTAAGGGCTAACGCTCTGTCTATAAAACTTCCAGCTGCGCCTGAATCGACAAATGCCTTATGCTGGGAATGCGGGGAAAACTCAGGGAAACAAACAGGTACAAACAGGTGGTCAACAGAGGACTCTGGATGAGTGTGGTGCAGACTCAGCTGGGGTGATGCCAGAGTGCCCTGCCTTTCGCCTCGACTCCCAGAGGGACCGACACGGCACCGACCGGCAGTGTGCCCTCTGAGGCCACAGATGGTGCATGTGATGGCCCCTTCTCCAGCCTCCCTACGCGCAGCCTCTCCTAACTCCATGGACACCAGAGCGGGGATGCTGGAAGATGGCACCGACAGAGCCCCCTCTGGGATGCTGGAAGATGGCACCGACAGAGCCCCCTCGCAGGCTGCACCGATAGTAGACGATGAGGGCCCTGTCGTTCCAGCCTGCTCCGGCGGCCAAGGTCCGGAATTCCAGGGCGGATTCCTGGGCGCTCCTCGTCCCCTGCCTCAAATGGAAGAGACATTCCCCCGCCGTTCTACCCTTCGGGTGGATGGTCGAAGACAGCGCTGGACCACTTCGAGGAGTTCACCCGTAGCTTCCGGGCTGTCTTCGACCATCCACCCGAAGGGTAGAACGGCGGGGGAATGTCTCTTCCATTTTTTTATGATTTTCTGTTTAGTATTTTTAAAGGCTTTAGATTTTATTTTCAGGCATTCTCTGATGAATTTAACAAGAGGTTCACAACCAAGTCTGCAACTTCAGGTGGCTCAGCAGCGGCGTCTACTCAGAAGATTAAAGGTATGTTAACAAATTATGGTTTCCCCCAATATACTGTATGACGGTGCCATGTTGAAAGTCACTGAGCTCTTCAGTAAGGCCATTCGACTGCCAATGTTTGTCTATGGAGATTGCATGGCTGTGTGCCTGATTTTATACACCTGTCACCAACGGGTTTGGCTGAAAAAGCTGAATCCTGTAACGTAACAAAATGTGGAAAAAGTCAAGGGGTCTGAATAATTTCTGAATCCACTGTAATTGAGGGATCCTAACATTAAAACTAGATAGGTACATTTTTGCTATAAACCTTTCAAATTTTTGTATTTGTGTCACAAATCCCATTCAAGTCATTGTGCCAATATTTGTATGTCAGTGTTTGTGAGAGTCTCAGGTTTCCATAGTAGGGTCATATTAGTTTGTAGCTCAAACCATTTGGACTTTACGGACGGGTAAAGTCCAAATGGGACGGTTTTCGGGATTACTCCAGCATAAGTTTTCACAAATCTTCCCAAGAGGAGGCTAAACTCACCATAGAGGGTCTTAGCAAAGACGTGCTCAAGGCTTCCTATGAGATCCATGAGATGCTGAAAAAGGTCCGGCCCGAAGAGACTTTTAAAGATGTCCCCCAGCACTGGGATGACATGCCAGCCAACACTCCATGTCTGTCATTCCCCATTCAACCTCAAACCCAAGAGCATATTGACGTACTAAAACAATTTGAGGATACTTGCAAGAATAATGTTCTAAAGGTCTCTCTTCTCCTATTTTCCATAGTAGTTACATGTATATTTATTTATTGTACAACTATCTTGTACAAGTCTCTTGAGATCATGGCTGGATCTGGTGAATGGAATGATTTGTACATACTCAAGAATGGGTTGAAAAAGTACAATAGCCTTTTCAATTTAATTGAACTAGATTCTAGGTTCAAGCATCACAGCTTAGCAACATTATATTAGGGATTCTGGAACCTCTTTATGGAAGTGAAAGATCTTTGTCACTGTCTAGTTAGACAATTAATGTGTAATGCAAGGTTGTTCTTCACTCAGATCGAGAGGATCCAGAACAGAAGCCTCTGGGGGGGCTTTCAGATCAAGAAGAAAGACATGGAGGTCAGGAACGGTCACCAGAACAATGAGAGGAAGCTCTTCCATGGAGCCTGCCACACAACTATAGATAAGATTAACGGGCTTGGCTTCAATCGGAGCTACGCTGGGAAAAATGGTAAGTAATGGCTAACACAAAAAGAGAAAAGCCAACAATTTGAGGTTTCTTTCTGTTTGAATGTTTGAATTCTCTTTTTTTTGTTTGAATTATTGCATACCGATCGTAGAGATCTACTAGAGAGCTCATCTCCTATATTGGCAATGGCTTCTTCAGTGACAGTATGGGCAGTGCCATTGAGGGCTAATTCCATTTTAAAGTATTGTCTGTTCATACATAAATTGAAAAAAGGTGCATACCACCACTGTTAAAAGGTATAAAGCCAAGTTTGGTGATTTACTGTCTGGAACCTGCACTTATGAAATATTTTCTCAGGAGTGTAATTGATTGGCTACTTCTGGGTGTGACTATGCTAAAACAGGGTTTGGGCCAAGTGCACCCTCTATCCAACTTTATGATTCTGATCTATATATTGGCATGATGTTCTTGCACATTTTCTATTCAAATGCAATAAGCTTTCTCCTGCATTTACTCTACAGTCTGCAATGATTTAAAGGTTTAGAGAATTTCATAACTATTCCAAAATAATTTCTGCAGCTGCATTGTATGGAGACGGCACCTACTTTGCTGTCAAAGCAAATTACTCTGCCAGTGACACATACTCAAAACCGGATCCCCAAGGCCAGAAGTACTTGTACCTATGTCGAGTTCTGACTGGAGATTTCACAACAGGAAAACCGGGGATGAAAGTACCTCCACCTAAAAGCACCACAACTATTCAGCTTTATGACAGTGTGACAGATGGTGTATCTCCACCATCCATGTTCATAATCTTCCATGACAATCAGGCATATCCTGAGTACTTGATCACTTTCAAGTAGGTGTGGGCGATGTGGCCAATACATTGTATCTATCTTTTACAACTTTTTGATCATACTGATACATAATAAATTAAATCTCAATATGTAATTAGTTATCTGTAACTCATGTGGTTTAGCTGAAGTGTAATATCCAAAACCAAAATCCCACTGGGCAAAAGCTGGTTTCCACGTCATTTCAACCAAAAGAATCCATGAAGACGTCTGAATCAACGTGGAAAACTGATTAGATTTGCAAAAAGAGATCAATGTAAGGGTATTTTGTCTTTTTTTCACCCTACTTTTAACCTAAATCAAATGACATGGTGACATTTGTTGTTGATTTCACGGTTAGTTAACAACTCAACCAAATATAATCAAAACTAGAAGTTTAACTAACATCTGTGCCCAGTGGGATCTGCTTTATAATTAAAATGCAATTTGTTTTTTACTTGTGACATGCTCTATATTGGAATATTCAGTCAAGTCAAACTCAACATGTTTAGATAGTAACAATTTGAGCCAAGAAGGTTTTGTGATTTTTACTGATTCCATGTCCACTTTGTTTGAATGTCTAAAACATCACCAGAACATCTAACTTCACCAAAAATATTGAATCACATTCCCAGACAGCACAGATTAAGTAAAATCCTGGACTAAAATGCTATTTAAATGGAGATTCTCCATTGAGCATGCTTTTTTAGTCCAGGACTAGGCTTAATAATCTCTATCCGGGAAACCAGCCCTTAGTGTTTTCACTTGAACAGTAAGTCATCAGGTTTTGTGAAAGTTCACTTCAAGAAAGTAATCACCTTTGGCGGTTCGCAGAGAACACAATTCTTGCAAAGTGGGTCATAAACCATGGTCTTTGCCTTTCGGTTAATGAATAGTGAATATGTCTGTTCTGCTAAATCTGTTGGTCTACAATAAATGTAAAAATAAAGCTAAAATAAATATATTGCATTAACATGCTGTTTTCCCCCATTTTTAAATGTGTTGAGGGACCTGGCAAAGACCGGGATTATTTAGTGTGGACTGATGTGAACTACTGTTATTGTACAGAGATGGACTACATTCACCTTAAATAAATGTTTGCACCTGAACTAATTTCAGTGTGGCACAGCAATGCTAATGCAATCAAGACATCTTAGATTTTGAATTATTTGAATTATTTCAATTTAAGGGAAAAATGTAAAAACTGGGGAGTGAATAATTTCACAACTTGTAAAAGTTGAATATATTTGGTTCAGGAAAATTACAACCAACAATGGCAAATGTATTGCGCCTTTGACCTTTGATGTGAATCACTTCAACATTTTAGACCCTGAGAGGAATGAGCATAGAAATAGAAACTGTAGAAAGAGACTGATTCTGTGTCCCTCCAGTCTGGTTGAAAAGCTTCATAGTGTCTGTATCCACTGCAGTTATTTTAATGAGGACGTCTCTCACACAGTCATGCCAGCATTAATGCTGTTGAGTGAGGAGTAAAGGTCTTTCCTCTAGATCACGTGTCAAACTCATATCATAGAGGGCTGAGTGTCTGTGGGTTTTCATTCTTCCTTTGTACTTGGTTGATGAATTAAGGAAACTGATTAGTAAGGAACTCACCTGGTTGTCTAAGTACTAATTGAAAGGAAAAAGCAGCAGACACTAGGCCCTCTATGGAATGAGTTTGACAACCCTGTTCTAGATGGTTGTCTTCAGGCCAGGTAGAGTGAGTTCATACCTGTGGGACAGAGAGAGAGATCCCAGAGAGAATAAAGGCAGATAGCTTAGTAAAACTAATACGGTTTAGTATGTTCATTATCGTTGTAAAAGATTACATCCACACGCACAATTACCTCTTTACATTTATTGCCGGTGTTTCGGTCAGTAACCATCGAGACAAGACAGACAACAGAAATGTTGACAACAATCATCAGCAATGATTTCACGGTAAGGTCTATTCCTGCAACACCTGTTGTATTCGGCACATGTGACAAATACAATTTCATTTTATTTGAATGTACTGAATGTATACTGTAGATCCTGTGTGCATGAGTAATCTTTTAGGATGAACTGTTATGGGGCTGTTATTCCCAGCGTCACAAACAAGACAGACAGACAGTATAGCAATGTGCATGTTAATGTTCATCTTTAATGACTGTTTTGCATCACAGCATATTCCACTATCAATGTCCCACACACATTCATTCATTCACTCCACACAGTTTTAAAAAAAGTATCAAAATCCCTTAAATGTGGGTCCCACCCTTCTTTACCGTTCAAGATTAAATTATTTATTTAACTTTGATGCTGACCTAGCAGGTCGCTGGATAGCCCCTCAGAACCCCAGTTATATTATTTAACTACTCCTTTAAATACAATAAGCACACAATTGCAGAGCACACAATTGCAAGGCACCAGTCTGTTTATAACACATAAAAGGATGACCACACCATCAGAGGATTAGAGAAGGAAGAAATGGAGACGGGCCCCAATTATAGCAAAGATGAGGATGAGTTGCCCTGCTTACCGTCCGTTGAAGTTTTGGGCGAGGTGAAGCTGAGGTAAGATCTATTTATTAGTAACCTACCTGTGGGTAAATAACACGCTAAATGGGGTTATCATTATATATGAAAAGAAGATATCTAATTGTAATTCAGAAACATATTATGCCTAGGTGACTTTCAAAGAAGTTGCCTTAACTGAGAAACCAAAAGATCACTGCACTCACTTACTGATATTTGTGTGGCTCAGTTGGTAGAGCATGGCACTTGCAACACCTGGGTTGTGGGTTTGATTCCCATGGAGGGCCAGCAGGAAGCAATATGAAAATGTAGGTACTAATTACTGTAAGTTCCTCTGGATAAGAGCATCTACTAAATTACTCATATTCAACCAAATCAAGAGATGTAGTTTGACCGTGCAATCTCAATTATCATATCGCCTCTTCCTCTCTGATAATACCAATTGGATAATACCTAAACTGACCTGTGGATGGCAGCATTAAGCCGGAAAGCATCTAGTCCGCCAGAAAGTTACAAGAAGAAGAGTCCGGGATCCTTGGGACATCCCTGCCCCATTGAAGATGACCTTTTAAATGTTTATCCTCTTGGGGATCCCTGCCCGGTAATGGGATTCATTGTCAAGAGACCATGGCGGGAAATTCAAAACTGCAAGAATCTAATAATTTCAATTTCTCAAACAATCAACTATTTCTCACCATTTGAAAGATAAACATCTCTTAAATCCAACCACATTGTCCGATTTCAAAGAGGCTTTACGGCGAAAGCATAAAGTTAGGTTATGTTAGGAGAGTACATTGAAAATAGCTGTGTGTAATGTTTTGTCAATTCAAAGACAGGCGTCACCAAAAGCGGATAACCAGCTAGAAGGGTAGGGTAGGGGATAAGGTTTAGGGTATGGACGTCCCAAGATAGCACTGACTGAAGAAGAAGGGGCAATAGAGGTGTGCAGCTATCTCGGTCTGGTGAAACCTTTACCAAGTGAATAAGGTTCTGGGCAGCTTCTAGACAAATACATAGTCACCCTCGTGAGCTCCTGACAGTTACCTTTGAATGATAATCAGGCATCATCAGACGCACTGATTGAACCTCTAGTTCTCAGCGCTAGAGCGCGCTCGATGAAATTTGACCGGTTATTAGTTTACACCGAGTTGCATTGTGGGAGTAGTCTTACTTCCGGGCGGCAGCGTGTTGAAAAAACATTGTAAGGACTGGATTTTTTTTTAAATCAAGAAACCCGCTTATAAACATTTTTTCCCCCCCAGTTAGCCATCGATATGGTAAAATTATCGGCAGAGCTAATTGAGCAGGCTGCTCAGTACACAAACCCGGTGCGCGACAGGGAGCTGGATCTGCGAGGTAAATAAACATGCGCATTTCATGCTAGCTAGCTAGTAAAGCTAACTAGGCCTTCGCACTGTAATAACTGATGGATAGTGATTGCTAACTGCTAGCTACATCACCAAAACTATCCGGCTAACCTTATGCTGGTATGCTCTGCTCTCATTTAGGTTACAAAATTCCTGTACTTGAAAACCTTGGGGCTACACTTGACCAGTTTGATACCATCGATTTCTCTGACAATGAAATCAGAAAACTGGACGGCTTCCCTTTACTCAAGAGGCTCAAAACGTTGCTCATGAACAACAACAGAATATGGTAACTTTCGCAACAATTGTGTTGTCTAGGATTGCTGGATTTCGTTTTAAGGTTAGCCTCCTAGCTAGCTAGCTATCACTGTGTTTTGTGTGCTCCCACAGTCGTGTTGGTGAAAACCTTGAACAGGCACTGCCGAGTATGAGGGAGCTGATCCTCACAAGCAACAACATCCAGGAATTGGTGAGTTATCACACATCCCATTAGTGAATGGGTCAAGGCCTTATCTGATCAGATCTTTTTAAATAATTACTTTTTGGGAGCATTTTACCAATGCATGTTGTTGATTGGAAAAATATGACCTGTGCTGTTATTTAGCAATATTTGTGACATGTGTGCTCCTGTGTTCAGTCACAGCTGTTGAACCATCGATTTGTTTTTAAAGTGTTGGCATGTTTTTAAATGTGCTTTTACCTCCAGGGTGATTTGGATCCGCTAGCCTCAGTGAAGACATTGACCCTTCTTAGGTATCTCATGATAAATACTTACCTCTACTACAACACCTAGTTAAGTCAGATTCATCCTTTAGGTTGCTATCAATTTCACTGTAAATTGCAGGACAAGATGAGTTGCTATATTTGTGCACCTAAATCCTGTGTTTTGTGAGTCAATATCGTAATCTCTGCTTTCGTGACATCTCAGCCTCCTAAGGAATCCAGTGACCAACAAGAAGCACTACAGGCTCTATGTCATCAACAAAATTCCCCAGATTCACGTGCTTGACTTCCAGAAGGTCAAGTTAAAGGTAAGTGCATGCCATCGTTCAGAAACTAAGAGTTGTAGTTTTATAGAAAAGCATTGTCATTACCAGGTCCAAAGGGTGGTCGTCTATAACACACGTCAGGTTGTATGAAACCACGTTGTTTTTTGTAATGATGTAGGCCTTTAGTCAGTGCAAACAGTCACATACCGTTGGACTTGGCCTACGAAGGCCCTAGTTATTAATCTTTGCAGTGCAATGATAAAGAAGCATGCAGAATAGAAGGAAATGTATAGGAGGAGAGCTCTGTCTTCCTAGACATGCTAAGAGAGTGCTGTATTTGTATGTTTCTCCCAAACGTCTGTCCGTCCTTCTCGTGAAGGTGTCGTTGTCTGATTGGAAAAGCTCTCACTTTAACTGTGATGTATTACCATAGGAGCGTCAGGAGGCGGAGAAAATGTTCAAGGGCAAACGAGGTGCTCAGCTTGCAAAGGATATTGCCAAGCGGACCAAAACGTAAGATGAAAGTCCCCGTCGGACGGCAGCTCCTTAGAATCACTGGACACTGGCTGGTGGGGGTGTCGGACAATCACCGGAACACTCTAGAATCGGACTATCTGCACCACCGATCACTCTTGTAGATGGGGTGTTGCGTAGCAACTGGAGTATCTAAATATGTGTTGCCCCAACTACTGTAAACACCCCCCATGCAACAGTGTTTCTTAGGAGCACCGTCTCAATGGCATTTCCTGTCGTATCAGTTTATTTGACTCAATAAGAAAAGATACTACACTGGTTGAGAGGCTAGAGAAGCACCCATCCCCTCCATGTTCTCTCTAACTCTGCTGGTGTGCGTTCTCAGGTTCACCCCCGGAGCTGCCGTGCAGCAGCCTGAGAAGAAGAAGATGGGACCGTCTCCTGCTGACGTGGAAGCGATCAAGGCACTTCATAATTTATTAACATTGTATTTAGCGACAGAAAATGTACACTCGCTGTGTAGTTTCTTCCTTTTGGCTTGCTTTCATTCCACAGATTGTGTGTTCAAACTCATTGCAACACATGGATTAGACCTACGCCATTGTTTTCAAGCAGTGACACGCTATGGCGTGGACAGCTCAGTTTCTATACCACTATTCCACTGACCTAATGTAATTTTCACAATTTTAATGGTCAATTTATGGTCTGCTAAACAAATTAATGTAACGGGACTGGCAATCTACTCTAATGGTCCTTTCAAAAAGAGTGTTCATCAAAACCAAAATGCCTATCTAATGTAATGGTTCTGTATGTATGTATGTATGAACTAATACATTTGTTCTGTGCCCTACCCAGAATGCAATAGCTAACGCCTCGTCTCTGGCCGAGGTGGAGAGGTTGAAGGGGATGCTGCAGGCTGGTCAGATCCCCGGACGGGAGGTCAGACAAGGTGTGTACAGGCGACTACATCTTCTCATACGACATGTCCAAGGCATGTACTGTGTTGTCTGAGTATTTAAATGAGCCATCGATGGACAAAGTAAACAGCATTATGGGGCAGAGGGGTTTGCATATATGGTTCTTTGACTGTTTCCGGTCTTTATTTCTATCGTGTTGCAGTCCCCCCGGAAATGGTGGAGGTGGAAGAGGAAGAGGAGGAGAACGGGGTTGTGCATATGGAACGAGAGATACAGACAGAGGAAGGAAATGGAGTGGAGGAGATGGAAGAGGATGTAGTGGAGGTACAGGGAAAGGTGGAGGAGGTACAGAGAAAGGTGGAGGAGGTAGATGTCAAGGAGGTGGAGGAGGTAGAAAAGGAAGAAGTGGAGGAGGAAGAAGAGAGGGAGGAGGGTAAAGAACAAGAGTCTGAGGAAGATGAGTCTGAGGATGATGATATGGATGAAGACTCACCGGTTAACGGATCATGATCGTTTTATGCGGATCTCATGTCTCAAGTCTTGCTTGAGTTGTAGGTTTATATTTGTTGAACATGCATGTAATGCCATTTTTGTTATTTTGAGAAATGAAAATACAATAAACATTTTTTTACAAAACGATGCAACCAATGATTACTGATCCAGAATAAACTGATGTCTGTACAGTCTTATCCAATACAATCATACATTTGTTAATACATTTCTAGATTTTACTTTCACTTTAAAATGGTGTGGTATATTTTGTTGCTCAGTGGATTTTTTAAAATATCAGACTGATTATTGCACACAGAGTAAGTCCATGCAACTTATGTGACTTGTTAAGCACATTTTTACTCCTGAACTTATTTAGGCTTGCAATAACAAAGAGGTTGAATACTTGACTCAAGACATTTCAGCTTTAAATGTTTAATTAATTTGTAAAAACATAATTCCACTTTGACATCAACAGTGGTCCCGTGTAGCTCAGTTGGTAGAGCATGGTGTTTGCAATGCCAGGGTTGTGGGTTAGATTCCCACGGGGGACCAGTACGGGGGGAAAAAATGTATGAAATGTATGCATTCACTACTGTAAGTCGCTCTGGATAAGAGCGTCTGCTAAATGACGTAAATGTAAACAGTAAGATGGTGCCGACAGCGATGGTCGCCTCACTTCAGGTCCTTAGGAAACTGCAGTAATTTGTTTTTTTATTATTTCTTACATTGTTAACACAGAAAATCCGCCATCACTAACAGTGGCTGCTGCCAACGTACAGACAAATCTCTTGCCACTTTAATACATTTAATAAATGTTTTTTATAAAGGTATCACTAGTCACTTTAAATAACGGCACTTTAAAAATGTTGACATATCCTACATTACTCATCTCATGTATATACTGTATTCTATACCGTCTACTGCCTATGCTGCACGGCCATCGCTCATCCATATGAGCATATTCTTATTCATCCCTTTACATTTTTGTTTTTTTGTTTTTAACCTTTATATAACTAGACAAGTCAGTTAAGAACAAATTCTTATTTTCAATGACAGCCTAGGAACAGTGGGTTAACTTCCTTGTTCAGTGGCTGAACGACGTATAAGGTAGTCGTTGTGAATTTGTTAGATTACTTGTTAGATATTACTTCACTGTCGGAACTAGAAACACAAGCATTTTGCTACACTCGCATTAACATTTGCTAACCATGTGTATGTGACCAGTAAGATTTGACATTATGGGGTATTGTGTGTAGGCCAGTGACAAATCTAAATTCAATCAATTTTAAATCTGGGCTGTAACACAAAAAAATGTAGAAAAATTCAAGGGGTGTGAACTTTCTGAAGGCAGTGTAGCTAGTGCCTACCAGTGGAGGCTACTGAATGGAGGACGGCTCATAATAATGGCTGGAATGGAGTCAATGGAATGGTATCAAACACTTGGAAAAACATGAGCTGTCCTCCTCTTGGCAACCTCCACTGGTGCCAACTTCTGTGTTTCTAGAAACCCCCCACTTGGAAGACCCAATTCACAATCCCCAAGGAATTAAAGCAATAGCAAAATATTCCGAAATACAAGTGCAATCTTGTGAAACTTCAAAGCTTAGTAGAGTGGAGCCAAATATTAGCCTAATCTTGTGATTTCATCTTAACACAATGAATGTATGATTATCCATAATCATGGTAAAATCCACATTAATGTAAAAGTGTTCCCGAAATATCTTCTATTCCTACTTACAATAAAAGTGACTCCAAAATGACACAATGCATTATTCATCATTCAGTTCATATTGGGTCAAATATAACCCCAAACACACTGCAAATGCATTCAATAAGTGTGTAGAGTCAAAAGATTGATGTAGTCATTGAGTGAAAGGAATATGGGACCAAATACTAAACTTTTGACTACTTTAATACACTTTAAGTTAATTTGTCCAAATACTTATGACTTCCTCAAATGGGAGGACTTGACACGTAAAGTTAGCCCAGTTGCCGTCTCTGTTCAGCCATACATTCCACTCCTTGCTACTCCTGTGATTTGTCAAATGTGCAGTGGAGTGTTAGCTAAAAATACTGATACTCAGACTCTGTACTACAGCATTTTGGATTTAAGATCAAATTATGAATACGAGGCGACAATACAGAATGTCACCTTTTTTTTAAGGGTATTGTCATACATATATGTTTTATCAAGAATATATAAAAGCTATCAATTCCAAAATGCTGGAGTGTAAAGCCACATTTTTTAAAAAATTGCTTCACTGTCCAAATACTGTACATATACACTGCTCAAAAAATAAAGGGAACACTAAAATAACACATCCTAGATCTGAATGAATGAAATAATCTTATTAAATACTTTTATCTTTACATAGTTGAATGTGCTGACAACAAAATCACACAAAAATAATCAATGGAAATCCAATTTATTAACCCATGGAGGTCTGGATTTGGAGTCACACTCAAAATTAAAGTGGAAAACCACACTACAGGCTGATCCAACTTTGATGTAATGTCCTTAAAACAAGTCAAAATGAGGCTCAGTAGTGTGTGTGGCCTCCACGTGCCTGTATGACCTCCCTACAACGCCTGGGCATGCTCCTGATGAGGTGGCGGATGGTCTCCTGAGGGATCTCCTCCCAGACCTGGACTAAAGCATCCGCCAACTCCTGGACAGTCTGTGGTGCAACGTGGCGTTGGTGGATGGAGCGAGACATGATGTCCCAGATGTGCTCAATTGGATTCAGGTCTGGGGAACGGGCAGGCCAGTCCATAGCATCAATGCCTTCCTCTTGCAGGAACTGCTGACACACTCCAGCCACATGAGGTCTAGCATTGTCTTGCATTAGGAGGAACCCAGGGCCAACTGCACCAGCATATGGTCTCACAAGGGGTCTGAGGATCTCATCTCGGTACCTAATGGCAGTCAGGCTACCTCTGGCGAGCACATGGAGGGCTGTGCGGCCCCCCAAAGAAATGCCACCCCACACCATGACTGACCCACCGCCAAACCGGTCATGCTGGAGGATGTTGCAGGCAGCAGAACGTTCTCCACGGCGTCTCCAGACTCTGTCACGTCTGTCACATGTGCTCAGTGTGAACCTGCTTTCATCTGTGAAGAGCACAGGGCGCCAGTGGCAAATTTGCCAATCTTGGTGTTCTCTGGCAAATGCCAAACGTCCTGCACGGTGTTGGGCTGTAAGCACAACCCCCACCTGTGAACGTCGGGCCCTCATACCACCCTCATGGAGTCTGTTTCTGACCATTTGAGCAGACACATGCACATTTGTGGCCTGCTGGAGGTCATTTTGCAGGGCTCTGGCAGTGCTCCTCCTTCCACAAAGGCGGAGGTAGAGGTCCTGCTGCTGGGTTGTTGCCCTCCTACGGCCTCCTCCACGTCTCCTGATGTACTGGCCTGTCTCCTGGTAGCGCCTCCATGCTCTGGACACTACGCTGACAGACCACAGCAAACCTTCCACAGCTTGCATTGATGTGCCATCCTGGATGAGCTGCACTACCTGAGCCACTTGTGTGGGTTGTAGACTCTGTCTCATGCTACCACTAGAGTGAAAGCACCGCCAGCATTCAAAAGTGACCAAAACATCAGCCAGGAAGCATAGGAACTGAGAAGTGGTCTGTGGTTACCACCCGCAAAACCACTCCTTTTTTGTGGGTGTCTTGCTAATTGCCTATAATTTCCACCTGTTGTCTATTCCATTTGCACAACAGCATGTGAAATGTATTGTCAATCAGTGTTGCTTCCTAAGTGGACAGTTTGATTTCACAGAAGTGTGATTGACTTGGAGTTACATTGTGTTGTTTAAGTGTTCCCTTTATTTTTTTGAGCAGTATATATGGAGGTGAGTGTAGGTCAAAGTCTTCCATGTGGCTCAGTTGGTAGAGCATGGTGTGTGCAATGCCAGGGTTGTGGGTTTGATTCCCACGGGGGGCCAGTACAAAAAAAATGCATGAACTGTATGTATTCACTACTGTAAGTTGCTCTGGATAAGAGCATCTGCTAAATGATGTAAATGTAATCTAAGTTCTGATCTGTTTTTACACTTAAAGGGAAATGTCAAAAATCTTCAGCACCACCCCAACGTCAACATATGTGAAAATGGCACGTTTCTATGTTTTGTAGTAAAACATATTGAGAAAGATAAGTGTTTCCAATGACATCACCAGCCAATTAGTAGACAATTAGTAGGTAATGCCTACTAACAATTGGTCAAAATGACACGATGCACATTGTTGATGTCATTGGAAACACTTATCTTCCTTTATCTTTTTAACAGCAAAACATTGAAACTCACTATTTTCATATATGTTGGGGTGATGCTAGAGATGATGCATATGAAGTTGAAAAATGCAGATTTTCACTGGGTATGACTAACATAAACAATAAAAAATAGTAATCTACCTACAGAAAGTTTTTGTTTATGTGTTCTATCTGAAAGCCTATGGGTGGGTTTCCAGGACACAGATTACGTTTATTCCTGGATTAAGAAGCATGTCCATTTAAATTGCTTTTTAGTACAGGACTATGCCTAATCTGTTTCCGGGTAAACCTGCCCTATTTGTATCTATACTTTAAAGGAGCTGGTCCTTGCAAACAAAAGGGTGTGATTAATTTATGTTTGTAAGTGGCATATTTATTTTCTTTTGCCATTTGTGTCACTAAAAAAAAAACTACTGGCTAGCCTCAGAGCCATACAAAGGATATTACGTTTTTTTGTGTACCTCCAAAACATATGATATGTACGAATGGTCTGGTTAATTAAAGGGCCAATCAGCAGTTTCAACATGCATGTTTGAATTGTGTCGAGGACAACTTTAGAATTTTAGCAAGTTAGCAACTTTAGCTAACCACAAGTGTTTTGCAACTACTTAGCATGTTAGCTAACCCTTCCCCTAACCCTAACCTTAACCATAGTAGCCTAACCTGCTATGTTAGTTAATCTAACCTGCTACATTAGGTCACCTAACCTGCTACGTTACTACACATAACCTGCAAGCTGCTATAGTTAGCCACAAATGCTAACACAACAAGCAGCCTGGCCTCAGAGTCCTCCAATTCGTATGATATTGTATGATGACTATTCCATTCGTAACATAACGTATCCAGGCCAAACTCTAGTGGATAATGGCGAATTTAGGCATATTTGAAATGGTGAAATTATGGCATGTGGTGGAATTTTATTTCCATGGCAATTTCCTACCATCTACTAGGGGCAACGCGAGAGCCTATATGTCTAGTAGGTTCACGATGAGCTAGGACGTTTGGGATGGGGTTGATGATGGGCTACAACAGGGATCTACAGGTCAGAGCAGGGGCAAAAATCTGATATCAACTTTGGAGGGGACAATTACATTACATTTTCTCAAGAGCAATTCCTGAGGGGGACACCAAAAGTAGTGCTGTAACTACATTGTAATATGGTAAATGTATATTGAGGAACCAAAGAAATAAGGTGTTTGCCGTACTCCTAACTACCGGTACCCAAAACTACACAACTAATCACAACAGCAATACCATTGCCTTTAACAAATCTTAGTTCAGTCACCAGTTTAAGTTGAGAGTGGGGGTATCCATGGCATTTTCCAATTATGTCCCTATTTTACAAGTCAAAAAAATTGAGAACCTTTCATAATGTTGCCAAACAAAGACTCAACAAACTTACCTGAGACTCCCTGTCTCTGCCAGTCTGTCCCTGCATATCTGTCCCCAACTCTGCTGTCTGTGTGCCATCTGTTGCCTGCTCTGCCTAATGACATCATTGTGAAACATTTCCATTAGAATTTCATTTCTTTCTTATAAACATTTTATCAACTAGTCTTTGAGATATTAGGCTACTAGGGTTCTTACTATGCGTTTTGGTGTATTGAAAAATACTCTGATGTCCGTCTTTTATTTTTCTGCCATTTTTCTACCTGGCTGGCTGGCTGGCTACACACACAGTGTGTAGGTTATTTACAGTAGGAGATGGGCTTCTATCATCTTCAATCATTCTATTTGGGCTTCGATCTAAAAGGTAGCTAGCAAATGTGAAACGGATTAAAATGACAAGAGTTGACAGATGTATGAGTTCACCATTTACACAACATATGCTGCAACCTTTTGTAATTTTAATAGTTTGTTTCATATTGGCTGGCTTCCAACAATAGCTGAATTTGCAAAGCTAGCGAGCACCAATTCAGTTTCAGTGGTGTTTGCTATAATCTTTGCTACCCGGGTTAAATAAAGGTGAAATAAAATAAATAAATAAATAAAAGTTCCCTTGCGACAATTTAGCTTTTGCAACGAGACCATTAAATATATTTAAGACAATGGTAGAAGAGAGTGTAGTTCTGTTCAGTTTGGATTTCAGTTTATCGCTAACCTTATCACAGGGACTTTGAAGCACTAATTTACAGTAGATACGACCTCTCTGTTACCTAGCAAGCTAAGGAACTGGCAGTGGATCAAACCATTGTGAGGCAAAGGGTGGGGGGGTCGCAATCTTTTGAAACTTAAAAACGCGCTATTAAGTGTCTATAATCAGCACAATTGCTTTCATTGCATATTATTAATATTATTTAAATTACATAGTTATGTTTCAGTGATATATTGGGGGGGACAAATCATATTTTTCCCAGGATGGGGGGGTCGTGTCCCCCCCGTCCCCCCCGGGATTTCCGCCCCTGGGTCAGAGGATTGCAGGTTCAATCCCAGTGTTAAGGAAACTGTTTTGTAATATTTGTTTTGTTTTAACCCTTACCTTAACCACTGAAGCTAAAATTGTACATTAAGCTCTGTACTCCAGCATTTTGGATTTGAGATCAAATTATGAATACGAGGCGACAGTACAGAATGTCACCTTTTTTTAAGGGTATTTTCATACATATCTGTTTAATCAGGAATATATAAAAGCTATTTATGTATTCTGGACTTTCCATCTTGCTTGCAAACATTGGTTGAGTCAACATTGTGCTAATGTTACTTTACTATACCACATCAACATGATCATGCTGCATCAACCATTAAAACCACTTTTCTGTCAATTTGACCCAGGTGTTTTGACACATCACTCATATATTAAGTAGCTCAAACATTGGTATGCCTATTAATAACATTGTCAAGTCCTGACCAGTAAAAGGGGTTAATTGTCATTGTAGTTTGGTCAGGGCGTGAGGGGGTGTTTGTTTTGTGTGTTTCGGGGTTTTTGGTTTATGTTCTATATTTTCTATTTCTATGTGTTTATCTAGCTTTTCTAATTCTATGTTGTGTTTTTCAATGACCTCCAATTAGAGGCAGCTGGTTGTCGTCGTCTCTAATTGGAAGCCATATTTAAGTGTGTTCGTTTTCACTTGTGTTTGTGGGTGGTTGTTTCCTGTATAGTCTGTGCACCTTATGGGACTGTTTTTGTCGTTTGTTTTGTTTAAGTGTTTTTTCCTTCAATAAATAAGAAGATGATCAATATACCCACTGCATTTTGGTCCACTCCTTACAACGAATGTGACAAACATTTTATTTATCGACAGGAGTGGAAGAAATCAGCCTGCTCGTTCATTGATAAGGTCACCAAACATTGCATTAATGATGAGCACAATAAAAGAAAGAGGGAATTTCTAATATGCCACCATGGCATAGATTTGCAGGATAACTTATTTGGGGGACAAAAATTAATGCGGCACTGACTCGCCCATGTGCGTAAGGCACATGCAGTTACAAGGTTGATTTGAATAAACGGCAGGTGTTGGATCAAGGTCCACCTTTTTTGTATATTTGAAAGGGGTAGGAGGTAAAAAGAAAAGTACATTTACCACTAAAAACCCAGTTTGAAACCTCGGTACGTAACCTGTAAAAAACTAGTAGCAGGTTTAGCTGAACGGAGCTGTGTTTTTGCAGGTAAATTCCTTAACACCTCCATTGCAAACAGCTCCCATGGTTTAACCCCCCCCCCCCCCCCCCCATCAAGGAGAGTGACAGATTGCTATAATTCTCATCAGCATGCGCTGTAACAATCTATTCTTACAAAAATCTTGATCCTCCACTCTGCAACATGACTCAGAAACACTGATGGCTGGCCAAGATTGTTGTGACATTACTTTTAATGACAAGATAGGAATTAAATATATGAAGTACTTTTTTGTTGGTTGTTTCTGGCTGTTCTGAAGCGCTCACAAAATATGCATCCTGTTTGCAAGAGGTTTGCACTTAAGTAATACTGAAAAAAATATGTCAAAGAAATTAACTTTTTGTCCTGTATACAAAGCGTTATGTTATGTTTAGGGAAAATCCAACACAACAAAAATCCAACACAACATATCACTGAGTAACACTCTTCATATTTTCAAGCATGGTGGTGGCTGCATCATGTCATTGTCATTGGCACGGACTAGTGAGTTTTTTGTTGTTGTTGAAAGAAATGGAGTACAGCTAAGCACATGCAAAGTCCTAGAGGAAAACCTGGTTCAGTCTGCTTTCCAACAGACACTGGGGGGACTAATTCACCTTTCAGCATAACAAAAACCTGAAACACAAGGCCAAATCTACCACTAAACATTACATCTTCCTGAGTGGCCTAGTAACAGTTTTGATTTAAATCGGCTTGAAAATCTATGGTAAGACATGAACATGTCTAGCAATGATGAACAACTGTCACACCTGATCTGTTTCACCTGTCTTTGTGAATGTATCCACCCCCCTCCAGGTGTCGCCCCTCTTCCCCATTATCTCGACAACAGCCGAGTCACTTCCGAGCTGAACATCCCCACTCAGCACCTCTCCATTCAAATGGATGTTAGAGCGCTGGACGAGCGCTCTATAGGGCGGGTCACTCATAATACCACTCCCCTCAACCTACGGGTGTCAGGGAATCACAGCAAGACTATTTAATTTCTGCTCATCAAGTCTCCTCAGATTCAGTGGTTTTGGGATTCTCCTGGCTCCAGCGACACAATCACCTCATCAACTGGTCTATGTCATGGGCTGGAGTCCATTCTGCCACGCCCATTGTCAGAAGTCAGCGCAACCTGCCCGGGATGTTTTCCTGGGGGCTCGGAAGGTGCCCCGGATCTCTCCGCCATCCCCGCAGAGTACCAGAACCTCCAGGAGGTGTTCAGCAAGGCCCGGGCCACTTTGCTTGCACCGCACCGACCCTATGACTGCTTGCACCGCACCGACCCTATGACTACCAGGGACTCAATGACATTACTGTTAACTTCTTATGGGCAGGTGGGACGGTAGCGTCCCACCTGTCCAACATCCGGTGAAATTGCAGAGCGCGAAATTCAAAAATACTAAATTCAAATATTTAACATTCTTGAAAATATATGTGTTTTACATCAAAATAAAGCTTAACTTCTTGTTAATCCAGCCACTGTGTCAGATTTCAAAAAGGCTTTACGGCAAGAGCAAACCATGAGATTATCTGAGGACAGCGCCCCGCATACAAACACATGAAAATTATATTTCAACCAGGCAGGTGCGCCACAAAAGTCAGAAATAGCGATATAATTAATGCCTTACCTTTGAAGATCTTCTTCTGTTGGCACTCCAAAATGTCCCAGAAACATCACAAATGGTCCTTTTGTTCGATAATGTCCTTCTTTATGTCCCAGAAATGTCCATTTATTTGGCGCGTTTGATTCAGAAATACACCGGTTTCAACTCGCCCAACATGCCTACAAAGTATCTAATAAGTTACCTGTAAACTTGGTCCAAACATTTCAAACAACGTTCCTAATCCAACCTCAGGTACCCTAAAACGTAAATAATCGATAAAATATAAGACGGAATAAACTGTTTCTAATACCAGAGAAAAACAACGTGAAGCTCGCTCCAGTTCACGCGCACCAAAACAGTAGAGTCCACCTGGAGTGACACTTACAATGAATAGGACTACTTCTTCATTTCTCAAAAGAAAAACATCGAACAATTTCTAAAGACTGTTGACATCTAGTGGAAGCCATAGGAACTGCAACCAGGTTCCTATTAATAAGGAAATCCCATAGAAAACCATTGGAAAATCCAATCACCTCAATCCAATGACGCCCCTGCTGTGTTCCAGGCTCTGGTAAATGATGTTCTCCGTGACATGTTGAACCATTGAAAAATGTTGAAAATCCTGTATAATATCCTCTCCCTGTATGAGGAAGGGCACCAGACTAGGCTAGAAGCTGCAGGTCATTTTAGGTCAAATGTGGTATGGGTGAGTGAATGTGAATAAAAGCCTGAATGAATGTGAATTAAAGCCTGAATGAGTAAAGTCTCCCTGTGTTGTGGAAGTGTATCGTGTTAGTCTAAAACTGCAGGTCATTTTAGGAAAGACGTAGTGTGTAAGAGTGTGTATGGAGGTTGCCTGTCCTGAGTGAGGGGGATTGCGCAATCTTCCAGTGATATCAATTGAGTGTGGTTTGGTAAGAGGGGCGCATCTAGTCCTTACTAGGAAAGGGGAATGTAAATGATTAATGGAACTGTGTAAAGATAGGAGATTGACAAAATAGTATGTTGAATAACTATCATTGCATACAGAGGAATTATTAAACAAGTGTTAAACAAGGAGTATAAAGTATATACTGGGGTAGAGGAGTATAAAATACAGAGAAACATAGCTATATTATACGGTTGAAATACTTTAGTAGCATTGTTGGGATATCAGTTTATGAGGACTCATGCCACATGGATTGGTAACTGGTAACTGGGAGACTGATGGGAGTACAGGGGATGTGGTTATTCAAATGTCACAAATGATGTTGTCAGGAAATAACCCATGTGTTGCAGTGTGTATATCCTCAGGTGAAAACACTATGACAGAGGAAGCGGAGCTAAAGAGAGAGAGACTAGATTCCACTATAGACATACATGCAGATGGGTTAAGTCTAGGATCTACTTGCTTTATTGGTTAATGCATCATATGAAAAAGGATAGATGTTAGGGTAATTGTGCTCTTAACAACATGTTGAAGGCATTAATGTGAAAGCATATACAGTGCTGAGTTACCTCAAGAGGATGTAATGTTGATTAGGGATACGCGCTTGCCTATCAGGTGATGTGCCTATTAAGTGGCAATAAAAAAGTTAAAATTACATGGCTTGGGAACACCTCTCAGAACCTGGGGCCGAAAGGGGAAGACTGGGCGAAAGCATGAGGAAGCTTCTTTAGGGCTTTTATTTTTGTGGAGTCTAGCAGAAAAGTATCCTGGAGGCATAGAGTCAGGTGAAGAAAGAGTGGGAATTGTCATGGTACCAGACTTCGGTTTTCATGAATATACTTATGCTTAACTTACCATATTGTTAATACTGTTATGTTTTGTGTTTTTCATTGCTTTGCAAGTCTTATGCTATCACTCTCTTAGGAATCAGAAGGAGAAAGTGGAGAAACTAAAAGCAGCTCAGCTGAAGTGAAGGAAGTCACCAGTATCAGCTGGAATGGCATTTTGTTGTGTGATGAGAAATGGAAATAAGATGGTGTATGGTGTAATCATAGAACAGAGGCCATAAGTCTCTGAGTTTGAAAACCTCACGGAAACAGCATGAACCAGGACCAGAGGTTCCACGTCCGGTAATCCCAGGGGACCAGGACTACATCTGAGTGTTCCGGAGGAAGTGGAACAAGCCAAGGCGAGAGGGTCCCTACGGAGTGGTCTTAGAGACACCAACAGTCGTCCAGGTGAAAGGAAGCAACATCTGGTACCATCTAAACCACTGCACCAGAGTCCCGGCGGGGAGAAGGAGGTGACCACCAAGCCATGAGGATGATGATAAACCAGGCGGGTGTCCGGAGGGAACGGGAGCAGAGGAGGTCAGTGCACCAGGTAGGAGCCAAGATGTCGATGCGCCAGGCAGGAGCCAGAAAGAAGCCGAAGGAGAGGCGGATCAAGGAGCATCTTCTAACAGCCAACAGATGCTCTCGCCTGAATATCCAGAGAGTCCAGGGATGGGGAGGAGTGACATGCCTGTTGCTCCTGATGACATATCTACTCTGGCAGATACCCCTGACAGAGGCGCTGTCCGAGGGGACGGAGAAACAACGACAGGAGAATGGGAAGGAGACTTTCTTACCATCGACTTTTCTGCCCTCACATGGTCTTTCTAACAGAGTGAAAACCAGGACAGATGAAGAACGGTAGAATGGCCTTGACAGCAACAGCAACAAACCTAGAAGAAAATGTAAACTCACCTCCCACATGCACTAGTACACCAACTAAGACAATGGCAAAATCACAAGAAAGTGGGTTGATGCAGAAAATCTGGACATCTGTTACCAACTGGTGTAGTCACAATGAAGAAACTACCCCAGAATCAAACATTGACCAAAAATTTTGAAAAGCAATGGTATGTAATGGCTGGTATAAGTGGGCTCAGTGGGGCCAGCCAAAATGTATACACATAGTATAACAAAGTATAACCATGTACTCAATGTAACAGTTGCTGAAGGATAAATGATGTTAGACCTTCTGAATATCTTTTCACCTAGACATGTATGTGACATAGGGTTTGCCCTCAATCTCTAACAGGATTTTCACTTATGTCAAAAATTGTTGTTAGAGAGGTGTCTGTGAGGAAGGGCAATATGTTTAGGTATCATATTGAGAATGACATAAGGGTTTAGGATGTTTAATTTATTGATTTTATTGTTTACTATTTTTCTTGTATTCAACTGAGATAACCTGACTCAACCAGTGTGATTGAGTAACTCGTGCTAAAATTGTTAAAATGAATAAGAGGTAGATTGCGTCAATAACATTACAGAAGGTGCTCTGGTTCTCATTTATGCTGGAAAACTATGTTTTTTGGAACTATGACAGTCCCATAGGGGGGATTATGTGGGAGGATTTTCCAGTCATCTGGTGATTCTTAGTAAATATACTGTTCTCATTGAAGTAGAAAGGATAATCGATAAAAGTTTAAATATTAGACATGTGTAAGCAGAATGAAGGCTGAAGCCCATGTGAGTGTACAAAGCTGGATCAACATCGAATTAACCATTGGACATGTAAAAGAACGTAAGCAGAATCTGTGTGGATTAGGCAAGGTAAACCAACAAGACGTGTCTGGTCTGGTCCATGTCTGATCTTGTGAAGGCTACTGACATGCACATGGGTAAATCATACATAGACCACATTGGCCTGAACTTGTGAAGACCTTTGGACAGGAACATTAGCTAATCAGTGATAGGCAACAGTAGGAGTATGCATGTCACGCCACCAATAGAATCTATGCCCCAATGCCTGAGCCAATAAGAGAATGGAAACTATGTAAGACAACAAGATTCGTAAAGTGGAGTGATGACGTTATGTAAGGATAAGACTGTATAAATGCCAAGTACTAAGAATGAAGAGTTAGTTCTTCCATGTAATTGCTCAGCTTTGTTACTCTCTGTAATAAAGTATTTTTGAATTCACAAACTCTGGTATCTGAGAAGTATTTGATTCAATATTTTCCACAACACTGTCCACTCCGCGGACCTGGAGTGGGCCCATTCCTCCAGGCTTGCCTGCCACCCGGGCTCCAGTTGGACCCTGGCCTTTGTGTGACAATGCTTTTGGTGGCCTACTATGGTTCCAGATGTCGCAGCGTTTGTCGCCGCTTGCACGGTCTGTGCTCAGAACAAGACTCCCCGGCAAGCTCGGGCTGGTCTTATTTAACCACTGCCTGTCCCTCACCATCCCTGGTCCCACATATCCCTGGATTGTGTCACGGGTCTCCCCCCATCTGAGGGCAACACTGCCATCCTGACTGTGGTCGACCGGTTTTCCAAAGCCGCCCACTTCATTCTTCTTCCCAAACTACCCTTGGCCAAGAAGATGGCCCAGCTCATGGTGCAGGACGTCTTCCGGATCCCTGGACTGCCCACGTGGACATGGTCTCCAACCGAGGTCCTCAGTTCTGGAAGGCCTTCTGCACCCTCATTGGGTCATCGGCCAGCCTGTCCTCTGGGTTCCACACCCAGTCCAACGGGCCTATCGCCCTTGGAGTGTTCCCTGGGGTATCAGCTCCCGCTCTTCCCCGAGTAGGAAGAAGAGGTCGGCATACCTTCTGCCCAGATGTTTTCCCGCCGCTGTCGTCATACCTGGAGGAGAGCCTGGTCAGCCCTCCTCAAGACCACCTGCAGGTATTCATGACAAGCAGATCGCCATCGGACCCCGGCTCCCTGGTATCATCTCGGGCAGAAGGTATGGCTATTCAACCAGGATCTGCCCCTCCGGGTGGAATCCCGCATTCTCTCACCCCGGTTTATCGGCCCGTTTCCCATCTCCAAAATTATTAGCCCCTCTGCTGTTCGTCTTCTGTTGCCCCGTACCGTTTGCATACATCCCACCTTTCATGTGTCCAGAGTTAAACCCATGGCTCACAGCCCTTTGTCTCCTGTCCCCGCCAGGGACATCCTGGACCCAGGCCTCATTTCGGATTTCCAACGCCGACACCCCGGTCAACCAGGTATGCAACCAGGTATGCGCCCTAGGGGGGGTACTGTCACACCCTGATCTGTTTCACCTGTCTTTGTGATTGTCTCCACCCCCCTCCAGGTGTCACCCATCTTCCCCATTATCCCCTGTGTATTTATACCTGTGTACTTTGTTTGTCTGTTGCCAGTTCGTTTTGTTTCTACAAGCCTACCATTGTTTTCCCCTCCGTTCCTGTCTCTTGATTGTTCCTGTTTTCTAGTTTTCCCGGTGTTGACCTTATCTGCCTGCCCTGACCCTGAGCCTGCCTGCCGTCCTGTACCTTTGCCCCCCCTATCTGGATTACTGACCTCTGCTGACCCTGAGCCTGCCTGCCTTCCTGTACCTTTGCCCAACCTTACTGGATTACTGGTGATGTAAATGCACCTTCAAGAGCGAGGTAATTGATATTACAGAACAATGGTTTAGAATCTGAAGGGTTGGCCCAAACAATTTGGCTGGGATTCATTCTAGTGCTGTGAAAGCGTCTTGCCCGCTGCGCACTGAACTTCCTCCAATGCACCTTTGAAATTTCCCTGATGGCACACAGGCTCTGCATCATTTCACATGGGTACATTTCTGTTTTCAAATGTCAAGAATCTAGGCTTACTGTACAGCAGCATCTTGTACGCACTGCCAATCTAGACTTAAAGGGGCAGTTTGGGATTTTGCTTCAGCCCAGCGGCAACCCCGATACTTAAACTGGAGGATGGGACTGTATACTGTAAGTGTAACAGATTTCAAATGTAGAGTAATGGATACAAGGGCTGACAGTCAATGAGAGCAACATGACAGCTTTTGCCATATTCTGAAGCTATACATTGTTTGTTTACGAAGACATTGTTAAGCCGATCATAACCCCCCCAAAAAATTTTTTTTACTCTGTTGTTTTTAAATCAAAAATCAAATCAAACTTTGTCACAAAAAAAAACAACATTTTTACAAAAAAGCACACGTAGCCTACATATTAATACATACACACAAACAATCTTGGTCAAATAAGAGTTAGTGAGGACAAGGACACAGCAGGCAAGGTCAGAGTTTCTCAACCTATTTGTACCAGGGACCTGAACGCTATCCCGCTGGGCACAAACTGGTTATATCAACATTGTTTCCACATCAGTTCAACAAACATTTTATGTGATAATGTTGAATCTACATAGAAATCTGATTGGATTTGCAAAAAGTCATCCACATAAGGACTTTCATTTATTTTCTTTTGTTTTTTTCATGCAACTTTTTACTTTTAGGCTACTACGCTGTGCCTTTGAGGGGAAAGGGTAGCCTGGTCCCAGATCTGTTTGTGTTGTTTTGCCAACTATGTTCAGAGGTAGTCATAGAGAATGAGTGGCAAAATGTGGTTTAGGGGGTATGACTTTGAAATTCCACAGTAAATTAAAGTAATTTTACTAATGAATATGCCTTAGATATACTTTAATGAGATTTGGACTAATGGCTTACTTTATCCACACCTTACCTCATTATTCCAATATAGCTTTTGTTTAGGATCCACTGCTGGATTCCTGCCAGCCTGCCACTGTGAAATGAACGCTATTGTACCAATTATAAAATGGATAACAAACAACCTTTGAATATAGCCTAGTGGGTAAGAGTGTTGGGCTAGTAACCGAAAAGGCTGCTGGTTTGAATCCCCTAGCCAACTAGGTAATAAAAATGTTGGTTAAAAGTTGGGTGAAAAAAATCTGAAGTTGCCTTACGTTGACACCTTTTTGCAAATCCAATCAGTTTCCCACATTGTTTCAACGTCATCAGATTACAATATTTGGTTGAAATTACATGCGAACAACTTTAATGCAAAAAGTTTTTGCCCAGTGGGAGGTGCTTTTATATGCTTCCCTTATTATGGACTGACCCACTGGAAAATATACAGGGTCGGGTTCACTAGGCACGAAACTGAAAAAAAACTGTTTGAAACTGGGAGGTATTATATGAGCTGGTTTTGCTACAGTGTGCCCTAATGAATATGACCCAGGTTTGCTTTATCTTTTCTTTAGCTCAGTGTAGCCTAGCCTGATGCATTAGCCTTGCAGCGCCACAATCCCATTAGGGAACTTGATATACCAGTCTTCCATCTACAAATCTAGCTTGGCCGAGAGCCTCTTAGCTTCACCCGGGGAGACATCCAGTCCAGGAAAAACAACATTGAGACTGTTTAAGGAATAAGGACAGACATGGAGCTCAATCTGGCCATGGCCATGTAAGTGCATCTCAGTTCAAGGTGAAAAGGCCTACGTTACAGCTTTGACGTGGATTACGACATGTTGTGCAATTTACAGTCAAATCAATGTCAAAATGTTTTGTATAGCATATGAGGTCCCTAGCTTGGGTATCTAGCCTACCTGACTGTTTCAGCATTCAGACACATTACATTGCCTTGACAGCAGCTAATGGGGCTCCATAATAAATACAAATACCAATTCCAGAAAACAACTTCAAAATGTGTGTGTGACCACCGGATATAAATGACTATCAACATTGTTGTTCTATGGCTGGCCTAGGTTGTATTCATTAGGGCATAATGTATTTGACGTAGTAAAGTGTTTTACAACAGAAAATTAAAACAAGCCTTTCTTATTGGACAAGTTCAGGCAGTCCCTCCCTGTTTCAATCTGTTTTGTTCCCTTTGGTGCCCAATGAAAATGACCCAGGCTGGTTGTGAAAGGCCTGGCATTCACTCACCTAATTGACTTCTCTGTTATGTTAAGATGTTCTGTTCTGAGAAGATTTGCGGGCATCAAGCTGGGAACCCCTTTAAGGACAATTGCTTTCGATGTGAAATGCTTACATGGCAGTAATGAATGTCCTCTGGCATAATCCATGGACCATTGGTTATGGACGATTCCTTCATAGTGATTGGTTGATCAGCAGCTCCATGGTTCCACAGTGAAAGACTGTGAAGAATTAACCACAGGATGAGAATCACATACTGAGGGACTTTACCAGACAAATTAGCTTGGTCTGAGGGGCTTTGTGTTTTCTATTGATTCAATTGCTGTGCTGTCATGACAGTCTTGACAGCTTATAAATAGAATCAGTAGAAAGAATGAGATGGGGTGGTACAGCCTCATTAAATAGTATTTTCAGTCTATCATGGGTACTAGATTGAGTTTTATTTGTTTTAATGAATTCCATTTCAGATTAATTAAAGCATTTGGGGAGTTGTATGATCATTTGAATTGAGGAGAGAGTGTCTAGGTCGGCATTACCTTGAATAATGTTCAGGACAAGCTGACATGAGGGTATATACAGGGACTATATGCTAGGGTACCATATGTTTTTATCAATTCACAACCCTTGGGGCCTGGGGAAACCTGTCTGACATAATTCCTGTTCTAAAGCTGCTCCAAGTCACCTGACTGGAACATTAGTGAAGCCTCTGTGTCCAACCTCTTATCAGTTCAAGTGCTTTCATGATCGAGTCCTTCCTAATTACTGACACCAACTCGGGAGCCCCTCCTGTTTGTTAATGACCTCTTTTAGTAGGCCTACTGCAGAGACTCAGCACCAAGGAGTTTCAGAACAGAGGACAGCGCTCCCCAACCACCTGCCTGCCAACATGGGACAGACGCACCACACGGAGCAGAATGACCCGGAGATCGATGTCAAGGCGCTCCAGGACATGTACAAAAAGTTTGTGACGGAGTGCCCGAGCGGTGTTTTATTTATCCACGAGTTCAAGCGTTTTTTTGGCGTCGACCCAACTGGGGAAGTCTCTGAGTATGCAGAGAGCATGTTTCGAGCTTTTGACAAGAATGGGGTGAGATAGCCTATTGTATGCTGTATGTTTCTGAGTTTTGCAGTTTTCTATATCCTTGCAAATGAACACGGGCACCGTTTTTCTAAGTTTAGGGGAAAAAACGATTGTTTTCAATTTGTCTATGTCTTTTCAGGATAACACCATTGATTTTCTGGAGTTTGTGGCAGCCTTGAATCTGGTTTTCCGGGGGGACTTGGAGCACAAATTACGCTGGTCATTTAAAGTATACGACAAGGACGGCAACGGCTATGTAGATAGGACAGAACTGCGAGCTATTATTGATGTAAGCACCCAGTGAAGGTCGCCCGAGGATTCCACAAGGTCACTACGGTGTCTAGTGATTCAATTATCCAAGGGTCTTATGGGAGTGTCTTCTTCAGTGGTGATAAATAAGCCGATGTAGACAATCAGTTTATCAGTTAAAACTTTCTGTTCAGATGGCTAACTTTTAACAATTCTGATGAGCCAATTCTGTGTGTGTGTATGTGTGTGTGTAGGCTACTTTTGGCATGAGGTGTGGTTTAAATTACAAATCTAAAACAACTTTGATGTGTAAAAACATTAAGTGTGAATGCACACCTACAAACAGGTGCTATTGATTTAAGTTAGGCCTAACAATAGTAAAGGTTTTTAGGCCCTCTTACTTTGTGAGTGATCTTGGCCCAAATAATTTATAACCATAGACTGTATGTATTGGTTACACACTGTTGCTTCTTAATTTCCCCCCTAGAGTATATATCGATTAAAGAAGACATCCAAGAGAGAGCAGGAGGGTATGCAGCTGTCGGTGAATGAAGTGTGTGAAAGAATACTGAAGACTGTGGATGTGGACAATGACGGTAGGTGCATACTCAGTCTGAATGTTTACATTATGTGCAGTATTGGGGGCAAATTCAGCAGAGCCCAATGTTGTGGAACAAACAGATAGATATGTTTTGAAATCCCTCTTGTTTTCTTCTACATGTAGTCATGTCAGCTCTATTCATGACATGTTTATCTGCAACGTTCCACAACGTTTTCCTACTGAACGTGGCCCTGGTCTGCTTGTCCATGTGTGCTGTAGGCCTGCACAGAAACTTCCAGTCTGTCTGTCTGCCTTGTTTTCTGGACAACCTTTCTGTTGTGATGGCCCATACAGGTCACATCACCCTGGAGGAGTTCATCAAGGGGGCCCAGGGAGACCCATGGATCATGAACATGCTCCAACTGGACATGAACCCTTATGGCTGGGTGCTGGAACAGAGAAGGAAGAGCGCACACTTTTAAAATGACTGGAAAGACAAAAGCATCTTCATTTAACATTTTTCTTTCTTTTTTCCCCCTTTTCTTTCTTAAACTAAATTAGGTTCCAAATCAATTGCACATAATAGGAAAAAACCCATTGCAGATTCATTCAGATTGTTTAAGCTAGTTTTAATTATAAGGACAGGAATGGTTGTGTCGATTACCTTCCATAAATTCCATGAGATGAACAGCTTGTTCATTCTGAGTGAACCTGCAGTGCAGTTTTTCTTTATCTGTAGGTGATTTAATTGGGGCCTTAAAACAATGTCAGTTCCACTTTAACTACTTTGCAGATATGAAACAAACAGACAATCATAATATCAATACAAAATATAAAATTCCCAGATCATGCTACAAAACCAACTTAATAAGAAGTTTTAAAAATAGGTTCTATTTCACTCAAAATTCCATGACATACAGTAAGGCATTGTTGGGAGAATAGATGGATGCAGTTCAATGCATGAATAATATAATTCACCAATACATTGCATTCGGAAAGTATTCAGACCTTGACTTTTTCCACATTTTGTTACGTTACAGCCTTATTCTAAAATTGATTAAATCGTTTTTTTCCCTCATCAATCTACACACAATACCCCATAATGACAAAGCAAAAACAGGTTTTTAGAAATGTTAGCAAATGTATTAAAATACAAAAAATGAAATATAACATTTACATAAGTATTCAGACCTTTACTCAGTACTTTGTTGAAGCACCTTTGGCACCTTTGAAGCTACAAGCTTCGCACACCTGTATTTGGCAAGTTTATCCCATTCTTCTATGCAGATCCTCTCAAGCTCTGTCAGGTTGGAATAAGGAGCAGAGCTGCACAGCTATTTTCAGGTCTCTCCAGAAATGTTAGATTGGGTTCAAGTCCGAGCTCTGACTGGGCCACTCAAGGAAATTCAGACACTTGTCCCGAAGCCACTCCCGCATTGTCTTGGCTTTGTGCTTAGGGTCCTTGTCCTGTTGGAAGGTGAACCTTCACCCCAGTCTGAGGTCTTGAGCACTCTGGAAAAGGTGTTCATCAAGGATCTCTCTGTACTTTGCTCCGTTCATCTTTCCTGCAATCCTGACTAGTCTCCCAGTCCCTGCCGCTGAAAAACATCCCCACAGCATGATGCTGCCACCACCATGCTTCACCTTAGGGATGGTGCCAGGTTTCCTCCAGACGTGACGCTTGGCATTCAGGCTAAAGAGTTCAATCTTGGTTTCGTCAGACCAGAGAATCTTGTTTCTCATGGTCTGAGAGTCCTTTAGGTGCCTTTTGGCAAACTCCAAGCGGGCTGTCATGTGTCTTTTACTGAGGAGAGGCTTCCATCTGGCCACTCTACCATAAAGGCCTGATTGGTGAAGTGTTGCAGAGATGGTTGTCCTTCTGGAAGGTTCTCACATCTCCACAGAGGAGCTCTGAAGCTCTGTCAGAGTGACCATCGGGTTCTTTGTCACCTCCCTGACCAAGGCCCTTTTCCCCCGATTGCTCACTTTGGCTGGGCGGCCAGCTCTAGGAAGAGTCTTTGTGGTTCCAAACTTCTTCCATATAAGAATGATGGAGAACACTGTGTTCTTGGGGACCATCAATGCTGCAGGCATGTTTTTATACCCCAGATCTGTGCATCGACACAATCATGTCTCGGAGCTCTACGGACAATTCCTTATATAGACAGGTGTGTGTCTTTCAAATCATGTCCAATCAATTGAATTTACCACATGTGGGATCCAATCAAGTTGTAGAAACATTTCAAGGATGATCAATGTAAACAGGCTGCACCTGAGCTCAAATTCGAGTCTTATAGCAAAGGGTCTGAATACCTGTTTTCACTTTGTCATTATGGGGTATTGTGTGTAGATTGATGAGGATTTTTTAAAAATGTAATACATTTTAGAATAAGGCTGTAACGAAACAAAATGTGGAAAAAGTTAAGGGGTCTGAATAATTTCAATATGCACTGTACATTTCTTGGTAGTCCAAAAAATATTGCTATCAAGTTGTAAATCACAGTTGGCCTGGTACATTGTTTGCTGCCTCCACTTAAATCGGGATGCATTGTTTCAGTTTCAATGACTCAATATTTTGGGATGAAATGGGACGAATGTAACTATGGCTGGGAATGTCAATACAATCAAACTTGCAAGGGCAATGATCACAAGATTTTAGCTCATCTCGCTCTGGCTAGTATTAGTTGTTTATCTTGTGGTTGTTGATGTGCATAACTGAAGGTGTCACGTTCTGACCTAGGAGAGCTGTGTTTTCTCTGTTTAGTTAGGTCAGGGTGTGATAGGTGGGTAGACATTCTATGTTTTGTTTTCTATGTTTTGGCCGGGTATGGTTTCCAATCAGAGGCAGCTGTCTCTCGTTGTCTCTGATTGGAAGCCATACTTAGGCAGCCTGTTTTTCCCTGTGTTTTTGTGGGATCTTGTTTTTGTGCAGCTGTGTGTGAGCAGCCCCAGAACGTCACATTTGTTTCAGTTTCACCTGTTTATTGTTTTGTTCAAGTTCACAAATAAAATATGTGGAACTTCCGGCACACTGCGCCTTGGCTAATTTATGACAGGGAATTCGAAGACAGCACTCGTGACAGAAGATCCCACCAAAAGAAAGCCAAGCAGCGTGCGCTCACCAGGAAGACGAGCGGGACCAAGCAGTGTGGGTCAGAGGACTGGACCTGGGAAGAGATCCTGGATGGGGCAGGACCTTGGACAAGGCCAGGAGAGTATCGCCGCCCACCGGAGGAGATAGAGGCAGCGAAGGCGGAACGGCGATACTGGGAAGAACGGCTAAGAGAGCTACAGGAGCCCGAGAGGCAGCGGCAAAAAAAAAATTGGGGGGGGCACACGGGTAGATTGGCTAAGGCGGGTGTAAGACCTGAGCCAACTCCCCGTGCTTACCGTGGGGAGCGAGTGACTGTACAAGCACCGTGTTATGCGGTGGTGCGCACGGTGTTGCCCATGCGCACTCACAGCCCGGTGCGCTCGGTGCAAGCTCCTCACCGTTGTCGTGCTAAGGTTGGCATTCAGCCAGCTTGGAGTATGCCATCATTCACTTTGAGCTGGACTGTGTGTTTACAGGCAGTAGGGCCTGCCATCATTCACTTTGAGCTGGACTGTGTGTTTACAGGCAGTAGGGCCTGCCATCATTCACTTTGAACTAGACTGTGTGTTAACAGGCAGTAGGACCTGCCATTCTGAAATAATTCAGAATAGCCTACTACACCATGAAAATGCCCTTAATTTAGCCACAGAGGATCAACAGCTTCTTAAAAAAAAAAGGCCAAGCTGTGGATTGTGTGTAGCCCAATAACAAGGCATAGCCTACAGTCGGGAACGCGCTGCAAATCTGTCAGTGAACAGTATGCAGACAAAATGCGCTTTCTAAATATTTCTAAAACAATTGCGGGAAAACACAGGTTGGAAACCAAATGTCTCCTGCTAAAAAGAGAAGAAGTCTGCTGTAGGCTAACAAAATATTTGATCAACTTCCAAATATTGTTTTACAAAGTAATCTGACTATGTCGTATGGCTGTGGGCTACACTAGTTAATTTAGCAGACAAGATTTGCTTAGAATTCTGAGGCATTATTTTATATCTGTCATGACCGTCGTTTAAATAACTGGACCAAGGCGCAACGTGAGTAGAGTTCCACATTTTATTGCTCGTGAAACTTAAAAAAAAAAAAAAAGATATAACGATCGTGCAAAACGTAGCGCACAAAACAATATCCCACCACGCAGGTGGGAAAAGGGACACACTAAGTATAATCCCCAATTAGAGGCAAAGATATTCAGCTGCCTCCAATTGGGAACCATACTCACACACCAACATAGAACTATAATAACTAGAAAAAAAACCTAGTCACGCTCTGACCTATTACACCATAAAGAACCCCGAGGGCGCTCTATGGTCAGGGTGTGACAATATCATTTTATAGTATGAAGAATATAGTTTAACATAGCTGAATAAAATATAAATCATATTTTCTCCAAACGATTTGGGGGAGTGTGCACATGCAGCAATTCTGTGTTGAGCAGTTAACAAAGAAACAGCTACTCCTATATGCTTAATTTAGAGTTATTCATGAAACTTTAGTTGTGATGCAAATGTTGGGCTATATATATTTTGATTTTTAATACATTCTAAGGCTGTATGGTGCTACTCTCATTATGATTTTTTAAAAGTTGCATGAAAGGCATGAGCTCAGCTTTGTTTTTTTGTGCAGGCTGTACACACTCTCATTCACAATCTGACAAGCACTTGATAATTCCTCAAATTTCCTGGCTGCATCCCCTGTGTGGCCGTAATGCTCCTTAAAAAAAATCCATGCCTTTTGCGGCCAGTAGCCATTGTGCCCTTGGGCTGAATATGATCATTATAATTCCTATGGACAGCCATGTGAGCACCTCTCACTCATGTGGCTGTCCATCACGTGATCGGGTCTTTCTCACAGGCTACAAGTGAAGACAGACTCAGGGACGCAACGGCGCACATCCATATCCAGTTCTGAGGTGCATATTGGAAGAACTGTCTAAATTTACTTTTCGTCAGCCAACAAGATGAGTAGGCCTACCGAACAGCAAAAGTACTAGCCTATGTCAATCTACTATCCCCCATAGTACAAAAGTTGACCTATTCTATTCTGTGCGAGAAATAAATATTCCAAACATAGTGTCATGACTATCTCTATCTTGGTGAGGATCACAGGACAACAGATAGCCCAAACCTCCTCTCTCCCAGAGGAGAGGGGGAGTTGGGCTGGTTTCATGACTTAAAGACAGGTTGTAAACTTTCTCTCTCTTGCACTGCAGTATGGAGAAGTTAAAAATCCTTTCGTTACAACAGAGAGAAACTGTGACACCAAAACTTCAACATCAAAAGATTGGACATTGGAACATTCGTTTTGAAATCCAAATGTTTGGAATGGTTGGTGAGGATCCAAACAATAATCATGTCATCATTTATTATTTTGTGATGTCATAAGGATGGTATAACAAGATAACTGTAACTCTAAGAGTGTACACGCCCGAGTTGTCAGGTTTGCATCTAAATGTTGTATAAAATCAATGATTAAAACATACCTGTCTGAAGATTTACAGGTGCAAATACTTAGCTAGTCCCCCCCTTCATTTTAGAGCCCGTTTATTACTATGCATTTACTAGGTAAGTTGATTAAAAAAATATACGAAATACGGAGTAACAATTGTGTCCCCGATGTCGCCGCTCATCTCTGATTCGCCACTGGGCACACAATATCAAGTGCGCCTGTAGGCTATTTAGTGTGGTCTCAATCAAATGATCCATAGCCTATAGGCTACGAAGTGCATGCTTGTAGAAGCACAGAGCAAAGTTATATTTCTAAGATAATCAAATGTTATTGGTCGCATACACATATTTAGCAGATGTTATTGTCGGTGTAGCGAAATGCTTGTGTTCCTAGCTTCAACAGTGCAGTAATATCTAGCAATTCACAACAATACACACAAATCTAAAAGTAAATATGTATATATATGTGATGGGATGTATAGACATTATGGATAGCTGGTGGGATGGTATAAATAAAACTAGGCTGCATTACACACTGCTAATGGATATTCCAACCCTGAGCCCCGGCCTGCTCTGCGCTAGCTGATCAAAAGTGTTTGTGTGCTGCTTAAACAATGGCTGTGCTGCATAGGAGGCCTACGGTGGCAGTTCAGGAGGAGAGTAAGCCTACCTGTTTAACATACGAAATTAGGGTATATGCTGCTATAGCCATAGATTTGTCGGTCAATTCCTCCACCCACCATGCACTCTTTAAATAGCCTATCTCAGTGTCACTGAAGGGCTGTTAAGTTAAAACCAAGACTCGAATTGAGGGTGTATGAGAGGTTATCCCATAGGACTACCTTTTCTTAAAGAAAATTGTAAAAAAAAAAAAAATAATAATAATAATAATAAATAACAGGCCTACCATTTCTTAAAGATTTTGAAGAAAATAAAATGGATCTGATTATATAAAGTGGTCTATAACAGCGCTTTGGTCTGCGAGACTTTATGTTAGGAACAAGCTGTAAAATACCTGGGAAAGGCGTGACTCCGTCTGATGCATATGGAGATATCATTGTTTAGTTTCTTTGACATTCAGAGGCTGAGCTACAACCCTCGATAGCCGAGGATCATTTTTGGGGACTTTTCTTGGGAAGTAATCTAATTCTGTCGCTGTCAATTTATTAAATTATTCCGTTTCCGTATGTAACAGTGTAGGTTCCGTCCCTCTCTTCGCCCCAACCCGGGCTCGAACCAGGGACCCTTGCACACATCAACAACTGACACCCACCGAAGCATCGTTACCCATCGCGCCACAAAAGCCGCGGCTCTTGCAACGCAAGGGGAAACCCTACTTCAAGTCTCAGAGAGAGTGACGTCACTGATTGAAACGCTATTAGCGCGCACCACCGCTAACTAACTAGCCATTTCACATCGGTTACACGTACAATAGAAGATGTTTAAACCCAGACAGCTTTTAGGGAAACACTTGTGACCTTCTCTCGTTGGGTTAAGCCACAGAAGAAGAGTAGCCAGCACGTAAAGCTTACATGTTCCTGTGTCGGAAAGCCTACTCTGTCTGGGGTGGAAAGTAAGGCCTAACTTTTGAAAGTAACATCACAGATAGAACTATGAGACAGATATTTCACCGGATGTATAAATGTGAAGCATCCGTTTGGCATTTCCACTCACTACCAAATATGGTACTGAGAGGAAGGCCAGTGGCCGGCAGTGGGAGAAGATGGAATGAGATGGATTTTGGCCGACATTCTGCAAATTCTTATCAACGTAACATTTGATTTCAATAGAGTTCTCTGTTTCCAAAACTAGAATCTGTTACGAACAGAGTGGACTAAGTTTTGTAGAAAGTGCCAAAGTAAAAAAAAAAAAGTATTGTTTAGGAGTGCAAAGGCAAATTGAGTTATAGCACACGTCCATTTTAAAGTAGGTGTTCACTAATGGAATTTGCAAATGCATGCTAGAACGCGCCAATAGGATCTTTCTAACTTGTGCTTGGCTCTGCCCACCTCGTTGCTTGTTCTGCTCTCTATGACTCATTTGTTCCCATTGGTTTAAAGGAGACGCAGGGAGTCAGGAAGCAGGTGGATGTTGGTGAGTTTAATAGGAACGAACATGGAGTAAATACAAAAACAGGAGACGTGTCAAAACATAAAAACAGGAAACAATACTACCTAATGGGTGATACAAAGGAGTGCTAGATAAAGGGGAAGTAATCAGGGAGTGATGAAATCCAGATGTGCCTCATGATGGGGCGCAGGTGTGCATAATATGGTTGCCAGGTGTGCGTAATAATGGTTGCCAGGTGTCCGTAATGAGGGTTGCCAGCTGTACACTATCAAAATTCCTGCAATGCCATGTAATGCATACAGGACGAAGAACAGTTTCTTAAACTGCAATCTAAGGTTCTGGACTTGGGGCTGTCCAAGAAGTGATGGTAAACGGTAGACATGTTCTCCACTACCCACGTTATGTTTAATTATTATTTTGGATATAGGGGAGGGTCACTTTTTTTAAATACTTTTTTTTGCATTTAGGCACTATTAAGGTAAACATATATTTTGTTGAAGGGAGGGCCATCCATTTTCATTTCAAAGGTCCGATTTTCTCCATGTAACCGTTACTATGAATAAACTTCACACCCTTACCGCTCCCTAAAAGATGAAATCGGTGTTACCCTTAGTCCTGCTTGGAACCAAAGTCTTTCAAGATATGTTTGCCCTCTGGTTGGTATTGTAATTGTAACAACGTAGTCCTTTTTGAACAGACTAAGGGGGATTTATGACAAGCATCCTGTACAGCAGAGGTAAAGAATGTCATTTTTTACCAAGCAAATCTACGGTGGCAATTTACTAGACTATTTGTATTAATGAAAAATAATGATGGTGTGGCCTACTGTTATTATTTTATTTATGTTATCGAAAAGTGTCTGGTATGGCCATTTCTTATCAAGAGAGAGGGTAAAATATCTATAGACTGTCCATATTTGAAATGTGTAACCTGATCAAGTCAATCGGGGGATGGAGTTATTTGTGCCTGAAGGGTGCAGGCTGGAATCAAACCCACGCTGACACATTAGGCTACAGATACGTTATTAAGCTACAGATACGTTATTAAGCTACAGATACGTTATTAGGCTACAGATACGTTATTAGGCTACAGATACGTTATTAGGCTACAGATACGTTATTAGGCTACAGATACGTTATTAAGCTACAGATACGTTATTAAGCTACAGATACGTTATTAGGCTACAGATACGTTATTAGGCTACAGATACGTTATTAGGCTACAGATACGTTATTAAGCTACAGATACGTTATTAGGCTACAGATACGTTATTAGGCTACAGATACGTTATTAGGCTACAGATACGTTATTAAGCTACAGATACGTTATTAAGCTACAGATACGTTATTAGGCTACAGATATGTGTTGCAGTAATAGGACATAGGCCTAACGTTTGAGAAAGCAAGAAAAATATTTTTAGCGCAAGCCCTGATCCGAATGACTCGACTGCCCCAGCATGGAGAGAAAGAGAATGACTCTTTTTCAGGGACTCACAAGGCTCATTTGAATGTCCTGATGCAGCAGGAAAATTCTCTGCCACAAAGAGTGATGAAGTTAAGACATCTGCACTTTGAGCTAATACTTGCAATCAGAGTTCCAGTATATATTTAAAAGTAATCAGGTTAATTACTGTTGTGCAATAAGAATACAGTTATCAAAGAGAAAATACTAGAAGTCTTCAATGTAAAAAGATACTCACTTATCTAAGTCTATAAGCCTAGAAAATACCACAATGACATACAAAATGTACGTGTCACGACACCGACGGATGGTGGCGCCCCTCCTCGACCGGGCGGCGCTCGGCGGTCGTCGTCGCCGGCCTACTAGCTGCCATCGATCCTTTTTGTTTCACTTTCTGTTGGTTAGGTCTAGGTAGGCACGCACCTGTTTTGGTTTAGTTATTAGTAGGGGGGGGGGGGGGGTTATTTAGTCTAGCAAGGTATGTCTGTGTTTGTGCGTGATTATTTTCGTCAGGTTGTACGTCTGGGGAACAGGTGTTTTTTCCCTTCTGCCTGTGGGTTTTGTGGCAGTGTGTTCGGGCTGTTTATGGGTATTTGTTTTACCTTGCCCTGCCCTACCTGTTTTTGGCAAGTGTGGATTGTTTATTAAAGACGAGTGTTCACGAACTTGTGTCTCCTGCGCCTGACTTCAACCCTCCTGCTTCCTAGAGCATTCTGACAGTACGTCAGGAGATTGGTTAACAATTGCTCCCATAAGTAAGAATATTTCCAACTTTTATCCTTCCCAGGGCAGATCCAGATCTCAATAATTACCATAATTTAATTACCGTCACTCTGCTTGGCCAAAACAATGATACAAAATAATAAAAACATCACACACGCTCAGAACTAAATCAACACAACTCAATCTAAATCACAGGAGCACGCATCTGACCGCTGTCCAGAAACAGTTTAACATAGTTATCAGTCAGTCCTTGCACCCATAGCTCCATCTATGAATTTGGGTTACATTTCTCCAGCCCCATTCCTCGACTGTTTATCAAAAAGTGGCACAGTGATCGCTTTGTTTCTATTGGAATTTGCCACTTTAATGAATAGGTAAATATATTTCAAGTTATCCATCTACACAAATAAATCAATACAATAGCTAGGCCCATTAAAACACCCAGGAAGAAGGGCCCAAGGAAAATGGGAGTGGATCTGGAGTAACTCAAAGGCGCAACTGCACATACAATACTGTTTAGAATATTAGACAATAGGCTACCTCCTTCCCCACTTTTGTTCTTCCAGGGCACTCCAGCCTTTACTTTGAAAGATAAATCTCCCAAACGAATAGCACATGCACTATGGCTGCCAATAAAACCACTCCCTTGACTGCAACAAAGTAAGAATCAATTATTTAAAATGGTAAGAAACACCAGAATTGAAAAAGTGCTCAGCATATAAACGGAACCAGTCAAACCCTGTCCTTTACAAAAAATGGAATCTATGCAGAAGTCATCAACTGGGAAAGGCTCATCAGATGTTGGAGCTGGAAGGAATAGAGACAGAGGTTTGATACAGAGATGCAGCATAATATTAATACAATGTAACAACTACATCATTTAGCAATTATGTAACAATCTTCCAGGACCAACTTCCTGCAGGGGTCATCCTCACCCCTACGATTTTGTTGTTGATGGAGCGGATGCCACACACGAAAGTGAGAATAATTTTGTTCGAATTTTGACTTAATAACAATTCTAGAATTTAGCCAAACTGATTTTAGATTGAGTCTGGACACGAGATGCTCGGGAATGGGTCTTGAATTTTATTTAACATTACACAAGCCACCGGCACAACTCAACATTCCAGATAGTGCCAAGGAAGCCCAAAATGTGTCTTCTGCAGAGGACAGGACAAAGCCATAATAATACTTGATCAGTCATAGTGTAAAAACTATTGGTCGCTAAATCCAGAGAAATGACGGACCATGTAAAAAACTGTTGGTCATTAAATCCGTCTCGAAGGAACATGTCAAAATTATTGGTCGCTAAATCTGGCTAGAAGGAACATGTAAAAACAATTGGTCCCTAAATCCATTAAGGATGAGAAATACCAGAGTTTTGGTGCAGGAACGGGATAATAGTGCTATTTAATGGTATCAATCAGTCATAGGCTATACACATTTTATTTACTGTTTCATGGATAACCCACTTAAGAGGTTAACATTTTTCCCAAAATGAAAATAAATATTTTAGAGCGATTTAAACACTTGACATCCTCTAGCGTGCATCATGTGATTTTATGCAATAACAAGTAGGCAAAACCTACTTTTATGGTTAAAGTGATGTTGCACACCAGATGATGTCAAAGTGTATCCTGGTGAACCTATCTCGTTTGTTTTTTTAAAAACTTTTTTTTAGTATTGCGCAATATTTAAATTCTCATTTTGCCCAAAACCATGGCAGACTGGAGTGATCACTATCAGACACATCAACAAGTGGCCATTCCATAAAGGGATTAGAGTCCAGGTGTTCTTTTAATATAACATTGGTTTCAGTCAGTTACAATCCAGTAAGAGAGAATTGAGAAGTGGATTGAAATCAGCTATTTATTGGGTGTAATGTAAACTCACCAGGGGTTGTTGAAGGGACATCAGTTGTTGAAGTGGTCGCTGGAAGATATAGACAGAGAGGTTGGAAACTTAGCACAAGCACTTCCTGTAAAGTCCTATAGCTCCCAAAATAAGAGATTTGGACTCTTTTACAAACACTTAAAGCCCCACCCGCCTTCAATCCTGCTGATTCAATTGGATAGAGCAATACAGCTGTTTAAACTCCTATCACCTGCTCCCCTTTCTCTCCCTGAATTATGACCAATTTCACTGACTACTTAATTAAACTCTTTGCAGTCCATAAGTCATTCATTTTCAATGGAGGCAGATCACCTTGATTCATCCCACTCTTGTGTGTTTTCCATTGTACCCTGCTGCAACCACCAGTTGGTTGATTTAAAATGTATTTTGTGACATTTTAACAGTATCAACTCGACAGCAACAATAATTCATGCAGGCCGAGGTAAACTATTGTTTGCTAATTCTAGAATTCACAAAATAATGTTTTAGCATGGAGCACAAGCCACCGGCACAACTCAACATTCCAGATAGTGCCAAGGAAGCCCAAAACATGTCTTCTGCAGTGGACAGGACAAAGCCATAATAATACTTGATCAGTCATAGTGTAAAAGCTATTGGTCGCTAAATCCAGAGAAATGACAGACAATGTAAAAAAAAAATCTGTCATTGGTCATTAAATCCGTCTCGAAGGAACATGTAAAAACACTTGGTACCTAAATCCAATAAGGATGAGAAATACCAGAGTTTTGGTGCAGAAACGGGATAATAGTGCTATTTAATGTTATCAATCAGTCACATTTATTTACTGTTTCATGGATAATCCGCTTAACATTTTCCCCAAAATGAAAATAAATAATTTAGAGCGATTTAAACACTTGACATCATCTAGTGTGCATCATGTGGTTTCATGCAATAACAAGTAGGCAAAGTCTACTTTTACTGGTTAAGGTGATGTTGCACACCAGATGATGTCAAAGTGTATCCTGGTGAACCTATCTTATATATTTTTTTTACTTCAAAACATAGTTTCAAAAACATAGCCATCAAGTAGAAGTAGCTGTAAATATAATACTTTACATATGTATTTCCAAATACATTCACGTAAACTACTTTTAAAAAAACTTTGAATAATTATTTTGAAATGTATTTAAAGTAATTGAAATACATGAAATAGTATTTGAACACAGGTTTGTTGAAAGTACCATTTGTCTGGAAGGCCCAGCGACCAGCGACATTGACATTGCTGGTGTTACTGAAAGTTGTGTCGTTGCTTTCAAATGACCCCGGGATCGAGAAGTAGTGGATGGAGTTGACTGTGTCATAGCCAGCCTAGAAATACACATATCATAGATCATTATTATAATATATGAAAAGCATCAGAGATAAAATACTATCCATACATAATTCACATCAGGAATACAATTTATGCTCATGATAATGAATATAAACCCATATATTTTTCTTCATGAAAATGTATAATATGCATTCAATCTTCTGACCTGAATATCTTGAGTTGTTGGTGCAATCTCCCCATAGTTCATCAGGATGAAGGAGGATTGGCCACCAGCAATCAGAACCACTTGGAAGGTGATTTCCTTATATTAAGGAAATTAGATAAACATTTTAATACATACTGTAGCCTCCTGTGTCATGTTCCAATCTTGCCCATTGTACATCTTATATTATAGCTTCACAGGCTTTTACTAATCGACTTAAAAATAACTAAGCATCACTTTAGCTGACAATAGAAACAGAGCCACAACAAAAAGTCTTACTGTTCCAAAATTGTTGTAGTAGGCAACCTTATCCCATGTAGCAACGAAGACCCAATTAACAGAGAAGCCCAGGTTTGGGAAGTACTGATTAATGTCTTGTGTGGCCTGTTGAAGAACACTACCACTGCTGTACTGCTGGTAAGAGATGGTACCATTCCACCTGTTGTCCAAATCGGTCCAAAATGGAGCGATCAGATCTCTTGAGGAAAATGCAGGGAATCGGTATGGTTTGTAACTGGCAAATGCTTCATTGAAGGTCAGATGTCCATTGTGGTTCACCTGAAATGAAATTACTTAATTGAAATGTGTTTAGACACAACTGGTTACGCTTCATCATTTGTTTATTTGTAAGGACAGATCTTTGGAGAAGATCATGGTTTTGCATCGCTTACAACACTGACAAGTGAAAGTAAATGAAAATCAGACAAAATGCATGCGTGAATAAATAAAGTACATGCAACCTATTGTATGGGACACTTTTAAATGTACTTTTAGAGACCATTCAATACAATACTCATCATTAAGACAAAAGCAGTTTAAGTCAAAATAGATTAGACTAATAAAGGAAATAGAGGAAGTAACAGCGCAGGTAGAAGGTAATGGAAATTGTACTATAGAGGCACAAAATAGGCTAGAGAAAAAAAACAAAAAGAAATGGATGTACTTATTCAAGAATGATCAAGTGTAATGTATTATAAAAAATAAAGTAAATTGGATGGAAAATGGTGAAAAATGCTCAAAATCTCTCTTGAATCTTCAACATAGAAATTCTACCAAAAATAATTTACAGAAACTCGTTATCCATGATTCATCAAATTATAACTTGAAAGAGGAAGCAAAATATTTTAAGCATGCGTTTTCTTTTCAGTCTCCTCTGTTTCACTGAATGATGTTAACTGTAAGGATTTCTTTCCTAATAATAATAATAATAATAATAATTTAAAATGAACACATTTACAGAAAGACCTGTGTGAAGACCAACTTACTGAAGAGGAACTTTTTGAGGCAATAAAATATTTTCAGTCTGGAAAACATCAGGACTTGACGGTATACCAGTAGAGGTATATCAGAACTTTTTTGATGTACTCAAATATCCATTATTAGCATATTTTAATTACTCCTATACAAATGGTAGACGTTCAAGTTCTCAACAAGAAGGTCTGATTTCATTACTACTAAAACAGGACCCAGGTGGTAAGTATAAAGACCCAGTCCATTTTAAAAACTGGAAGCCTCTAATGCTTCAATGTTGTGATGCGAAAATCCTGGCGAAATGCATAGCACATAGAATAAAAAAGGTTTTACCAGATATTGTTCATCCTGATCAGACAGGGTTTTTACATGGACCATATATTGGAGATAATATATGACAATTACTTGAAACAATTGAACATTATGAAACATTGAAGATACCAGGCTTGGTCTTCATAGCAGATTTTGAAAAGGCATTTGATAAAGTATGACTAGAATTTATTTATAAATGCCTGGATTACTTTAATTTTGGTGAATCTCTTATACAATGGGTTAAAGTTATGTACAGCAACCCCAGGTGTAAAATAGTAAATAATGGTTACTTCTCAGAATGTATTGAGCTTTTAAGAGGAGTAAAACAAGGCTGTTCGTTGTCTCCATATCTATTTATTATGGCCTTTGAAATGCCAGCTATTAAAATGACATCCAACAAGAACATCAAGGGGTTAGAAATCCAGGGGATAAAAACAAAAAATATCAATGTATGCTGATGAATCCAGTTTCTTCTTAAGTCCGCAATCTGGATCCCTGCACAGTCTCATTTAATTTTATTTGGAATGCTAAGCCAGACAAAATTAAACGTGCCTATTTATATAATGAATATGAGTTTGGGGGGCTAAAATGATTAAATATTAACATTTGAAACCTCTCACTAAAAGCTTCACTAATACATAAATTATACTTAAACTCAAAATGGTTCTTCAGTAGATTATTAAGAAAGGCTCAGCCTTTGTTCAAAAATTGCCTTATTGCATGTATACAGATTGAAAATGAAATTTTGTTTAAGGTATTGCCCTTTCTTAAACAAGCCATACAAAGCTGGTTACAATTTCTGTTTTATCCTCAAGAAAAGATAGAACAAATATTACAACAAATGTTATGGTTAAACTCAAATATACTGATTAATAAAAAAACATTCTTTATAGATTTTCTTTTTAAATGGTATTATATTTATTACTGATATTATGAATAGAAATGGAGGAGTTATGTCATATATTTAGCTATTGAAATATATGGGAATATCTGCTCAATCCAAACTTACAACCAACTGGATGCAGTACTACCACAAAAATGAAGGAGGCAAGTGGAAAAGGGAGAAAGTATGGAACTTGTTCGCCTGCCATATATTAAAGATACAAATTGGCTGAAAGGAACTGGCATAAATAGAAAAATATACCAGTTTCATTTGAGGACAAAAATGTTGACAGCTGCGCCATACATGTTGCAAAATAAATGGGAAGAGATTTTCGATGTACCAATTCCATGACACATGGTTTATGAACTGGTATAAAAAACTGTACTTGATTCAACACTTAGAGTTTTTAAATTTAAGTTATTATATAAAATTCTTGCCACCAACAGAATGCTATATATAGGGGGCATTCAACAATCTCAGGTCTGTAGATTTTGCCTGCGAAGAGATAGAATTAATAGATAATTTATTCTGGTATTGCCCCCATGTAGCTTGTTTCTGGTCACAGGTTCAGGAATGGTTAAAAAAAATCACAACATGATCTTAAAATAATCTTACAAATAACAGTGTTGGGCGATTTGGAAAGCCATAGTTAGTCAATAAATAATATAATAATACTCGTAGGAAAGGTTTTCATCTTTAGCTCACAATCCGTGGATACTATACGATTAGAAAGGTAAAAAAAGGATCTAAAACATAACAGCACATTGATAAATATATGGCAGGGAAACCAAACAATGGTGGTCTATGGTGATAGGTGGGATGGGCTGAGAGTGGCTGAGGGGTGGGATTAAAGCCCTTATGTTTGGTAATGTATTATTGTTATGTAACTGCTTTATATAAAAGTACCATGTATGTAAAATGTATGTATATGTAGCAGAAAAGCTGTTAAAAAAAACAAAAAGATATTTGTACTCTGGGTGGTGGAGGAGTAAAAAAACAAAACAAAAAAAACATGCAACATATTAATAAATACACTATGTACTACTATCACTCCATAATGTATGTACTATCCCAGAGAGGTTAAAAACATGTATTTGTACGCACGTATATCTGTTGATACGGTTTTCCAAAATAAACAAATGGCTGCTCCAGGATTATAGGAGGGGAACTTCCATCATCGGATCGGGAGCTCACTGTGTCTCCAGCCCCAAATGGATAGAGTGGGCCTGAGATGAACAAAATGGTCCGTTAATAACATCATTACAGTTAGGCCATACAGCGATTATCTAACAATCTGTCACGGCCAACTTTCTGCATTGTCATCCTCACCCCAACTATTTTGTTGTTGATTTGGTTGATGCCACACACTAAAGGGAGAAGAAACTCTTGGGATTTTTCAGCAATTCAGCAAAAGTGATTTTAGGTCACGGCGGGACACAAGATGCTTGGGAATTGGTTTTTAATTTTGGAATATTGACAAGTGGCAGTTGGAGTGCAAGTGCGCAATATTTAAATTCTCATTTTGCCCAAAACCATGACAGACTGGAGTGATCACTATCAGACACATCAACACGTGGCCATTCCATAAAGGGATTAGAGTCCAGGTGTTCTTTTAATATAACATTGGTTTCAGTCAGTTACAATCCAGTAAGAGAGAATTGAGAAGTGGATTGAAATAAACTATTTATTGGGTGTAATGTAAACTCACCAGGGGTTGTTGAAGGGACATCAGTTGTTGAAGTGGTCACTGGAGGATATAGACAGAGAGGTTAGAAATTTAGCACTTCCTGTAAAGCTCCCAAAATACGAGATTTGGTCTCTTATAAACGCTTAAAGCCCCACTGATTTTAGATTGCGGCGGGACACGAGATGCTTGGGAACGGGTCTTGAATATGGACAAGTGGCAGCTGGGATGCAAGTGCATTTACTGCTTGTGAAGTTGCTAGCTAGCAAGTTAGCATAAACTAGCTCTAACTGGGCTAGTCATTGTCTAAATCAGCTGTTCCCAAACTCGGTCCCCGGGACCCAAAGTGGTGCACGTTTAGTTTTTTGCTCTAACACTACACAACTGATTCAAATGATCAAAGCTTGATGATTAGATGATTATTTGAATCAACTGTGTAGTGCTAGGCCAAAACCCAAAATATGCACCCCTTGGGGTCCTGGGGACCGAGTTTGGGAAACCCTGGTCTTAATGACAGGTAGAAGCACATTCAGAAAAATATACTGCTCAAAAAAATAAAGGGAACACTTAAACAACACAATGTAACTCCAAGTCAATCACACTTCTGTGAAATCAAACTGTCGACTTAGGAAGCAACACTGATTGTCAATAAATTTCACATGCTGTTGTGCAAATGGAATAGACAACAGGTGGAAATTATAGGCAATTAGCAAGACACCCCCAATAAAGGAGTGGTTCTGCAGGTGGTAACCACAGACCACTTCTCAGTTCCTATGCTTCCTGGCTGATGTTTTGGTCACTTTTGAATGCTGGCGGTGCTTTCACTCTAGTGGTAGCATGAGACGGAGTCTACAACCCACACAAGTGGCTGAGGTAGTGCAGCTCATCCAGGATGGCACATCAATGCGAGCTGTGGCAAGAAGGTTTGCTGTGTCTGTCAGCGTAGTGTCCAGAGCATGGAGGCGCTACCAGGAGACAGGCCAGTACATCAGGAGACGTGGAGGAGGCCGTAGGAGGGCAACAACCCAGCAGCAGGACCGCTACCTCCGCCTTTGTGCAAGGAGGAGCAGGAGGAGCACTGCCAGAGCCCTGCAAAATGACCTCCAGCAGGCCACAAATGTGCATGTGTCTGCTCAAACGGTCAGAAACAGACTCCATGAGGGTGGTATGAGGACCCGACGTCCACAGCTGGGGGTTGTGCTTACAGCCCAACACCGTGCAGGACGTTTGGCATTTGCCAGAGAACACCAAGATTGGCAAATTCGCCACTGGCGCCCTGTGCTCTTCACAGATGAAAGCAGGTTCACACTGAGCACATGTGACAGTCTGGAGACGCCGTGGAGAACGTTCTGCTGCCTGCAACATCCTCCAGCATGACCGGTTTGGCGGTGGGTCAGTCATGGTGTGGGGTGGCATTTCTTTGGGGGGCCGCACAGCCCTCCATGTACTCGCCAGAGGTAGCCTGACTGCCATTAGGTACCGAGATGAGATCCTCAGACCCCTTGTGAGACCATATGCTGGTGCGGTTGGCCCTGGGTTCCTCCTAATGCAAGACAATGCTAGACCTCATGTGGCTGGAGTGTGTCAGCAGTTCCTGCAAGAGGAAGGCATTGATGCTATGGACTGGCCCGCCCGTTCCCCAGACCTGAATCCAATTGAGCACATCTGGGACATCATGTCTCGCTCCATCCACCAACGCCACGTTGCACCACAGACTGTCCAGGAGTTGGTGGATGCTTTAGTCCAGCTCTGGGAGGAGATCCTTCAGGAGACCATCCGTCACCTCATCAGGAGCATGCCCAGGCGTTGTAGGGAGGTCATACAGGCACGTGGAGGCCACAAACACTACTGAGCCTCATTTTGACTTGTTTTAAGGACATTACATCAAAGTTGGATCAGCCTGTAGTGTGGTTTTCCACTTTAATTTTGAGTGTGACTCCAAATCCAGACCTCCATGGGTTGATAAATTGGATTTCCATTGATTATTTTTGTGTGATTTTGTTGTCAGCACATTCAACTATGTAAAGAAAAAAGTATTTATTAAGATTATTTCATTCATTCAGATCTAGGATGTGTTATTTTAGTGTTCCCTTTATTTTTTTGAGCAGTGTAGTTTGGTGACATCTTGTGGTCTGATGTGAATTGGGGGGGGGGGGGGGGGGGCAGTTACCGCAGGGGGCTATTTACCTCTAGTACCCTACCCTGCTGCAGCCACCGGTTGGTTTACATTTTTTTTTTTTAATTTTAAGAGTAATGTGTTGCGTTGTTTCATGCTTCAACCACCAGGTGATTTAAAAAGTATTTTGTGACATTTCAAGAGTATCAACTCGACAGCAACAATAATTCATCACCGAGCCAGGAGGGCGAGGTAAACTAGGGTTGACTTCCATAGATTCGATTTGCTCTGATTTGATTCATTTTTTGCTAATTCTAGTATTCAGAAAATAATAATTCTCAACATTCCAGAGCGTGCCAAAACCCAAAGCTCGAAACGTGTCTGCTGCAGAGGGACAGGACAAAGCCATAAGAAAACTTAATCATTCATAGTGTAAAAATTATTAGTCGCTAAGTCCAAAAACATTGACATGATTGTAATCCAAACCCAACCCTCATGTAAATCGTGATGCACAGTGATTGGCGGACCAGTCAGTGGCAAGCCGCGTCACACCAACATCTTTACTGATCAAATCCCAGCTCTTTCGTGACAACCCCACCTATATATAATATTTGTTATATAACATAACATCTCATTAAGATGAGAGACGGTTTCAGTCAGTTACAATCCAGTAAGAGAGAATTGAGAAGTGGATTGAAATCAGCTATTTATTGGGTGTAATGTAAACTCACCAGGGGTTGTTGAAGGGACATCAGTTGTTGAAGTGGTCACTGGAGGATATAGACGGAGAGGTTGGAAATTTAGCACTTCCTGTAAAGCTCCCAAAATACGAGATTTGGTCTCTTATAAACGCTTAAAGCCCCACTGATTTTAGATTGCGGCGGGACACGAGATGCTCGGGAACGGGTCTTGAATATGGACAAGTGGCAGCTGGGATGCAAGTGCATTTACTGCTTGTGAAGTTGCTAGCTAGCAAGTTAGCATAAACTAGCGCTAACTGGGCTAGTCATTGTCTAAATCAGCTGTTCCCAAACATGGTCCCCGGGACCCAAAGTGGTGCACGTTTTGTTTTTTTTCTCTAACACTACACAACTGATTCAAATGATCAAAGCTTGATGATTAGATGATTATTTGAATCAACTGTGTAGTGCTAGTCCAAAACCCAAAATATGCACCCCTTGGGGTCCTGGGGACCGAGTTTGGGAAACCCTGGTCTTAATGACAGGTAGAAGCACATTCATAAAAATAGTTTGGTGACATCTTGTGGTCTGATGTGAATTAGGGGGGGGGGGGGGGGGGGCAGTTACCGCAGGGGGCTATTTACCTCTAGTACCCTACCCTGCTGCAGCCACCGGTTGGTTTACATTTTTTTTTTGAAATTTTAAGAGTAATGTGTTGCGTTGTTTCATGCTTCAACCACCAGGTGATTTAAAAAGTATTTTGTGACATTTCAAGAGTATCAACTCGACAGCAACAATAATTCATCACCGAGCCAGGAGGGCGAGGTAAACTAGGGTTGACTTCCATAGATTCGATTTGCTCTGATTTGATTCATTTTTTTGCTAATTCTAGTATTCAGAAAATAATAATTCTCAACATTCCAGAGAGTGCCAAAACCCAAAGCTCGAAACGTGTCTGCTGCAGAGGGACAGGACAAAGCCATAAGAAAACTTAATCATTCATAGTGTAAAAATGATTAGTCGCTAAATCCAAAAACATTGACATGATTGTAATCCAAACCCAACCCTCATGTAAATCGTGATGCACAGTGATTGGCGGACCAGTCAGTGGCAAGCCGCGTCACACCAACATCTTTACTGATCAAATCCCAGCTCTTTCGTGACAACCCCACCTATATATAATATTTGTTATATAACATAACATCTCATTAAGATGAGAGACGATTTCAGTCAGTTACAATCCAGTAAGAGAGAATTGAGAAGTGGATTGAAATCAACTATTTATTGGGTGTAATGTAAACTCACCAGGGGTTGTTGAAGGGACATCAGTTGTTGAAGTGGTCACTGGAGGATATAGACAGAGAGGTTAGAAATGTAGCACTTCCTGTAAAACCCTGTAGCCCCCAAAATAAGAGATTTGGTCTTTTATAAACGCTTAAAGCCCCACTGATTTTAGATTGCGGCGGGACACGAGATGCTCGGGAATGGGTCTTGAATTTTTGAATATGGACATGTGACAGCTGGGATGTAAGTGCATATTGTCTCAATTCTCATTTTGCCCAAAACAGTGGCATACTGGAGTGATCCCTATCAGGCACATCAGCAAGTGGCCATTCCATAATGGGCTTAGGGTCCAAGTGTTCTTTCAACATAAGATTGTCAACATGTTGTCTTACAGTATATATACTGTATAGAAAACAATATCTAAAGAAAGCCACACACTCTCTCTCACACACACTCCTATAGTATTTGCAATACCACCTAAATGTAACTCAATTTTATCTCAAATGTAATCACTGTAATCCCCAAAAGTAACTATTTATCATGAAGGGGCATAAACAATAACTACTAATGCTGCATACTCCAAGAAAAGTACAAATCTCACCTTTCTGGTAAAAAAAAGTATAAATTGCTGCGGTGTAGTCCCTTTTGAGGACACAAGCTCAAATACACAGTACAAATATGATAAAAATATGAAAATATGAAATATTTGATAAAAACTGTCGTTCTGGGTCGCCTCCCTGACCAAGGTTCTTCTTGCACGGTTGCTCAGTTTGGTCAGCGCTAGGCAGAATCTGAGTAGTTCCATATTTTGTGCTCAAGGAAATGTTCAACACTCTAGAAATTGTTTTATACCTTTCCCCAGTTGATCTCCGAGATGAGGAGATCTACGGACAGTCCCTTGGACTTCATGGTATAGTTTCTGCTCTGACATGCACTGTCAACTGTGGGACCTTTCTATAGACAGATGTCTTTATTTTTTAAATCTTGTCCAAACAATTGAATTGGCCACAGGTGGACTCCAATAGAGTTGTAGTGACATTTCGAGGATGATCAAAGGAAATTGGATGCACCTGAACTCAATTTGGAGTGTCATAGCAAAGGGGTGTGAATACTTATGTAAATTTGATATTTCTGTATTTAATTTTCAAAAAATTAGCAAACAATTCGAAAAGCATGTTTTCATTTTGTCATTATGGGGTATTGTGTGTAGATGGGTGAGCAAAAAAGTATATTTAATCCATTTTGAATTCAGGCTGTAACACAAAAAATGTGTAACAAATCAAGGAGTATGAATACTTTCTGAAGCCACTGTATATTATACAGTATAAGCAATTCCAATGCAAGTCAATGGAGAGTGAGGCATGCTCCAGTATTCTCCCTATTCCAATCCCTCTCTCACAAGTACATGTGTACACATAAGTGGAGGCTGCTGAGGGGAGGACGGCTCGTAATAATGGCTGGAATGGAGTCAATGGAATGGCATGAAACACATGGAAACCATGTGTTTGATGTATTTGATACCATTCCACTAATTCTGCTCCAGTCATTGCTGTCACGACTTCCGCCAAAGTTGTTCCCTCTCCTTGTTTGGGCGGCGTTCGGCGGTCGAAGTCACCAACCTTCTAGCCATCGCTGATCCTCTTTTCATTTTCCTTTGGTTTTGTCTTGTCTTCCATCACACCTTGGTTCCAATCCCATCAATTACATGTTGTGTATTTAACCCTCTGTTACCCCTCATGTCCTTGTCAGTGATTGTTTGTTGTAAGTGCTTGTGCACGTCTGTCCTAGTGTGCGTCGGGTTATGTACCCATTATTTGATTGTTCTGTTTTCCGGTGTTTTTTTTTGTTATTAAACTGCGCCGTTTGGAAACACAGTTTTTGCTCTCCTGCGTCTGACTTCTCTGCCGCCAGTACGCACCCCTTACAATTACCAAGAGCCTGTCCTCCCTAATTAAGGAGCCACCAACCTCCTGTGGTAGACACATACCACAGACATCCATGCACACCCTCGCAAAATCTTTAATTTTAAGTCACAGATCTTCTCGAGTGACATTGTCGCAATATAAGTTAAATAGAAGTTATTTTAGGATGCTTGTAGGCCAAGTTTTCACACTTGTAGTTTCCACACCAAGCATTCTTTTGGTAGAATAAGGAAGTAAAATCGATGAATCTGTGCTAGTTCAGGAACTACCACCTATGCCTCTAAGACTAAGTGATGTAATCTCTGCTTGTTTCATGTTATGTAAGTATCTCATGACGGTTTCAGTTACAATTTAGTCCGAGTTGAAATCAGTTATTGGTCAGTGGATTGAAATCAGTTATTGGGTGTAATGTAAACTCACCAAAATCAGCAGTGGTCACCTTACCTTTCGAAACAATGGAGGGGGGTCAAGGTGAGCAAGCTTAAATTCACATGTAAAATACTAACACAATCATCATCATACAAAGTGGATAAAGTACTTACTCGTCATCAACAAAAACAGCACAAAAAGCATAATTTGATTCCTCATTGTCACAAGCTCCTTGTCCATTCAAATCTAGAAGCAAAAATTATTATTTTTATCATCATAACCATGAATATCATTATCCCCTTCTTCAAAACTGTCTTCATTTGCATTTTACATGTTCTATTCTACAAACAGATGTGTTAGAACAGCTTACCTGTTTCTGTGTATTCACCCTTTCTTCTGTGTAGTTCTGTTGGGTTGGGACTATTGGCTTATAGGTATAGTTTATACGTAGGTATGTGGCCAACTCCCATAGTCAATGGCATGCATGAATCACCCCAAGGACACTTACTGCAGGTGTTGGCAAATCAAATTAATAAGGTGGAATAACAACAAATGGAATGCATTGTAACGCCCTGGCCATAGAGAGGGTTTTTTTGTTATTTTGGTTAGGCCAGGGTGTTACATTGGGTGGGCGTTCTATGTTCTTTTTCTAGGGTTTTTGTATTTCTTTATTTTGGGCCGTGTGTGACTCCCAGTCAGGCACAGCTGAAGTTCGTTGTTGTTGATTGGGAGTCACACATAAGGAGCAGGTTTTACTTTGGGTTTTGTGGGGGATTGTTTTCTGTCTCGTTCATTTTTGACCAGACAGGACTGTTAGCTTTCGTTGCTGTTTGATGTTTTGTTTATAGTGGTTCATTTTATTAAATATTTATAATGAATCCACAACCTCCGCTGCATCTTGGTCTCTCTCCGATGACAGCCCTTACAGCAATACATACATTTAAATTACAAAACAATTAGGCCTAGACCTAGTTAGCTAACTGGTTTCTGAGGTATATTCACCTTCAATGTCTTAATCAGGACTTGATTTGCTGTAATAGAAAATGAAAGATTATTAGCTGGAGACAACCTAGTCCTATTTCATTTACAAATCTCATGACATGGCTTGAGACTTGGCCATGAGGTATACTGTAGTAAAGTATCTAGGGGGATTTTTATTTAGCTGAGCCTGCTAGCTAGCTAAATGTAGCATTGGTATAGCTAATGTTAGCTAGCTAGCAGCTGTGAAGTCATTGAAATTATTTGAAATAGAGATTGAGGTAGCCATATAATCTATCTAAACACTTAGATAATTTATATTACCATAAATAAAGGTTAACCTACCCGTTGCACCACATGTGGGCATTTTGATTTGTGAACTCTGTCACATGCACAGAAACACAGCTACCCAAACAACAGTGCTAGGTGCACTAAAATTTTAGACCTAAAAAAGTTCCCTTGGTGTGTAGATCACCCTATTATTATTATTATATCCATATTTTTATGTGATTTTGAGAGCGAAGCTAGAAAGAAATGGGGGAAATACGAATCCTGGCAATACAAAACCGAGAAAGTTTGAGAGAAAAAAAACTGAATTAGGCAAAAAAAGATCTAATAATAATAATAATAATTAAGGGCCCTACCAATGTTTTACGCTTGACTACACTATAGAGTGTGTCATCCTGCAGCACAGCATTTTGGGGAAAGTTGAGGTCACGTCCAATATTGGCTGTGCACCCAAGAAGTAAAGAGTTTAGGCCATCCTAGAAATGTAATATAAATATACAGTATAATATAATATATGCCATTTAGCAGATGCTTTTATCCAAAGCGACTTACACTCATGCGTGCATTTATAACCAGTGTGAAATGGCTAGCTAGTTAGTTGTTTCCCTTGCTCTGCCGCTGCTTTTTGTGGAGCTATAGGTAACAATGCTCTGTGGGTGACTGTTGTCGTGTTCAGAGGGTCCATCGTTCCAGCCCAGGTTGGCTCAAGGAGAGGGATGGAAGCAATACCTTTACACATACATTTTTACGTATGGGTGGTCCCTGCAATAATCTACCAACATGCACGACAAGGTTATAGCTACATTTCTGAAGTCTCAATTTTATATAATTTATAAAGCTTTTATTAAGCGGTGTTCATGTCTCCCTTTATAAAGCACAGGTTTGTGTCATATATGACATAGTAGGTTATGTCACATTTGACATGGGTGGTTATGTCACACAGTTATGCCACATTTATGAACCCTTTATAGAGCATGACATATAGTTATAGATGATTTGTGACACATTTATGTAGTGCTTATGAAGGCTTTATTAAGGCTTTATGAAGCATTTATAAGCTAAACTTAATTTAAAGTGGGACCAAACATTTGCAAATGCTGGAGTGTAGAGATACATTTTAAATGTTAGCTTCACTGTCCAAATACATATGGGGTTGAGTGTATACGTAGCCTATAGACAGGTAAATAAAGGGATACTGCAATATTCTGGCAGTTACGCCTTTTGTCTACTTATCCAGATTCAGATAGACTTGTGGATACCATTTTTATGTCATTGTGTGCAGTATGAAGGAAGTTAGAGGCAGCTAAATAAGGTGTAATGTAGCTATGATGACTAAGTAGAAGAATGTTGTTTTTCATGTTAAGAATCTTGACATGGACCTCTGTGACATGCAGTGCAGGCGTGGAAAAATGCACAATAGATTAGACATGGGTACACAATGAGTTATGAATGACAGTTGACCTCATAGGATTGAAGAAGAACATTCTTAGTCATCATTGGTAGCCAAAATGCGAACTGGAAAAACACGTTGCCTCACCAGATGTGTGTGACATGGGGAGAACTTCCTCCTTAATAGATGTGTGGGAGGCAGGTTGATCTTTATTGGGATAACTGAGTCTAAAAGGCATCAGTCAGAACATACCAGCTCGTAACTGGTACATACTGTACCATCTCCAGACCTAGGGCTGTTATGGTGACTGTATTACTGCCACACCGGCAGTCACAAGTCATGACTGCAGTCAAATTCCACGTGACAGTTTAGTCACAGTAATTAGGCTTCTCCAAGCTCTGATGCTGCTGATGGTCATTAATAGCCCACCAAACTTGCAGGGGCGGAGCTAAAGGGGTGTCCAGGGTGGCACTGGACACCCCTGACATCTGATTGGCCACCCCGGGTGTCACCCCAAAATTGAATTTGCCACTGGCAGTTTGATGCTGATTGACATCTCATCTCTTGTTGAAAGAAGCATTTATTTTGACGTTCGGCAGCGCATTTTTCAAATCGAGGATGAGGAAGAGAGAATATTAATGTTGGTTGCGAGATACAGAAGAATAAGAGAAACATACAGAAGAAGAGAGAATATTTCCTCAGCTCCACGAGCTCTTTTCGCAATTGGCGAAAGCATCATATTTTAAGTAAGTTTTAAGGTTTAGCATCAGGTTTACGTTTCCTGAACAATTTTTATGAAAGTTAAGTCACTGTGTAAGTTATCGTCAGACCTTAGGCTCCATTAACCGACAGTTAATCAGATAAGAGAGATCGATTCCCAATTTAGCCTAACATTGTGTTAACATCTGTGCTGGTAATACACGCATATACAGTACAGTGCAGTGTCATAAGTTACAGTGTACAAATGTTTAGCTAATGTGGGGTAACTCAAATCAAATCAAATTTGATTTGTCACATACACATGGTTAGCAGATGTTAATGCGAGTGTAGCAAAAAGCTTGTGCTTCTAGTTCCGACCATGCATTAATATCTAACAAGTAATCTAACCTAACAATTTCACAACAACTACCTTATAATTGGGAACCGATCTCTCTTAACTAGTAGGCTACAGCTGTCAGTGTTCAGAAAGTTAACATTCAGCAATTTGAAATCCATTAACTCAGTTAGATTTTCGTACTTGAACTCAAAACGAACAATTGTTATTATCAATCTGTTAACGTTACACAAAAGATGACCACAATTTGCAGATAGCCTGTTTGGTATTGTAAAGGTGTAAGAAATGATAGCTAGCTAAGTTACTTACTGCAGAGTAGGGCTAGCCATGATCTAACTAGTAACTTAGGCTGGTAGTTGATTTTAAGTTCCAGTTATGATAATGGGGATTTGTAATTAAGATTGAGATTGGACTAAAATGTGGGTAAATGGATGCTTAGAGGTAATAATAATCCTATGATTACTGATTAGACATACCCAAATCTAATTGCCTGTAGCTCAGGCCCTGAAGCAAGGATATGCATATTATTGGTACCATTTGAAAGGAAACACTTTGAAGTTTATGGAAATGTGAAAGGAATGTAGGAGAATATAACACAATAGATCTGGTAAAAGATAATACAAGAAAAAACCAACCTTTCTTTAGCATTCTTTGTACCATCATCTTTGAAATGCAAGAGAAAGGCCATAATGCATTATTCCAGCCCAGGTGCAATTTAGATTTTGGCCACTAGATAGCTTCAGTGTATATGCAAAGTTTTAGACAGATTGTCACGTCCTGACCATAGTAAGCTGTTATTTTCTATGGTAGAGTAGGTCAGGGCATGACAGGGGGGTTTTCTAGTTTAGTTTTTCTATGTTGTTATGTTCTAGTTTTGTATTTCTGTCACGTCCTGACCAGTATAAGGGTTATTTGTTATTGTAGTTTGGTCAGGACGTGGCAGAGGGTATTTGTTTTATGTGGTTCGGGGTGGTGTTTTTGGTAGAAGGGTTTTTGATTTATGTATTCCGGGGTTTTTGGGCACTGTTCCTGGTTTATGTATTTCTATGTTTAGTCTAGTTAGTTGTATTTCTATGTTTAGGTTAATGGGGGGTTGGACTCTCAATTGGAGGCAGGTGCTTTCTCGTTGCCTCTGATTGAGAGTCCTAAATATGGGTATGTGTTTGGTTTAGTGTTTGTGGGAGATTGTTTCTTGTTTTGCGTGTGTGAGCCTTACAAGACTGTTTTGTTGATCATTCGTTCTTCGTTGTTTGTTATTTTGGTGTTTTCTTGGTCTAAATAAATATCAAGATGAACATCCACATTCCTGCTGCGTTTTGGTCCTCCATTCCAGACGACAACCGTGACAATTTCTATGTTGGGTTGTTCTAGTTTTGTATTTCTATGTTGGGCTGTGTTTGGGATGATCTCCAATTAGAGGCAGCTGGTCATCGTTGTCTCTAATTGGAGGTCATATTTAAGTTGGTGTTTGTCCCACCTGGGTTTGTGGGAGATTAATTTTGAGTAGTGTATGTTTCACCTCTGCATCACGGTTTGTTGTTTTTTGTCATTCAGTTTATTTATGTATTGCATAGTTTCACAGTATAAATAAAATGTGGAACGACACACACGCTGCACTTTGGTCCGCTTCTCCATCCTACGACAACCGTGACACAGATCCAATGAACCATTGCATTTCTGTTCAAGTATCAAGACTGCCCAAATGTGCCTAATTTGTTTATTAATAACTTTCCATGTTCAAAATTGTGCACTCTCCTCAAACAATAGCATGGTATTCTTTCACTGTAATAGCTACTGTAAATTGGACAGTGCAGTTAGATTAACAAGATTTTAAGCTTTCTTCCAATATCAGATATGTCTATGTCCTGGGAAATGTTCTTGTTACTTACAACCTCATGCTAATTGCATTAGCCTACGTTAGCTCAACCATCCCGTGGAAGGGACACCGATCCCAAAGAAACTTCTTCAGGCTAGGGTCCTTTTTTCTGCATTTCCGCCTGACTGATGTGCCCAAAGTAAACTGCCTGTTACTCAGGCCCAGAAGCCAGGATATGCATATAATTGGTACCATTGGATAGAAACACTTTTAAGTTTTTAGAAATGTTAACATAATGTATGAGACTATAGCACAATAGATATGGTAGGAGAAAATACAAAGAAAAAACAACCGGAATAAAAAAAATTTGAGAGCCCATGCTCTTCCAATGGAACGTATAGGGTCATATCCAAATCCAGCTCCCAGATTGCAATTCCTATGGCTTCCACTAGATGTCAACAGTCTGTTCAAGGTCTCAGGCTTGTTTCTTCTCAAACGAGGAAGAATTTTGAGTTTTAGTACTGGGAGTCAGAGTTGGAAATCAGTCTGTGCTCGCACGATGAAGAGGACGCAGGCCTGCTAATTTTGCTTTCCTATTGAACATACTTCTTTCCGTATGAAATAGTATAGATTAATTACATTTTAGGGTACCTGAGGATTAAATTACTCAAATCGATGGCGCCACTAAACAGACCTTTTGGAATATAAAGAAGGAATTTATTTAACAAAATGACCATGCATGTTGTAGCTGGGAACCTTTGGTTTGCAAATCAGAGGAGGATTTTCAAAACGTAAGTGAATATTTAATTGCTATTTGTGATTTTATGAAGCGTGTGCTGGTTGAAAAATATTTTGATGTGGGGCGCTGTCCTCAAACAATCGCATGGCATGCTTTCGCTGTAAAGCCTATTGTAAATCGAACAATGCAGTTAGATGAATAAGACTTTAAGACACTTGTATGTACCTAAATGTTTAATATCCATACGTTTTATGATTATTTATTTGAATTGCACGCTCTCCAACTTCACAGGAAGTTATCGACAGGTGTCCATCTGGCGGGACGCCTAGCCCTAATTTAACAAGACAAAAATGACTGGTAATTTAAACAAAATGTTTACTGTTGGCCCATGTGTAGATACTGTATGTATATTTTGCAATGTAAATATAGTAAATCCACATTTTCATTGTGTTTTATACCAAATGTGTACACCTTTCCAATGTGAAGTGTGCAGGAAGCTGTACTGTACAAACTTTATTGTTGTCTTAAACTTACAATCAAAACAGTTGTAAATGCTGTGACTAGGCCTATTACTTGCCGTTCTTATGAATCATTTTCCTTGAACGTTTCTGACTTTAATGCCTTTCTGTTACAATAACACACATGCTAGAGTCAGAGCTTTCCTTTTTGTGGTGTGATGAAGACAATGCATCTGGACCTGTATCATAAGACATCTCCGACTAGAAGTAATGATCTAAGATCAGGTCCCTCCAGTCCATTCATTCAAATCTACAGGGGCTTGGGCCCACTGACAAAGAAATGATCAGTCTATAATTTTAATGGTAGGTTTATTTGAAGAAGAAACACAAAAGAACTGTCAATCTCCGTCGGCCTGGGGCTCCATGCAAGATCTCACCTCGTGGAGTTGCAATGATCATGAGAATGGTGAGGAATCAGCCCAGAACTACACTGGAGGATCTTGTCAATGATCTCAAGGCAGCTGGGACCATAGTCACCAAGAAAATAATTGGTAACACACTACGCCGTGAAGGACTGAAATCCTGCAGCGCCCGCAAGGTCCCCCTGCTCAAGAAAGCACATATACATGCCCGTCTGAAGTTTGCCAATGAAAATCTGAATGATTCAGACGACAACTGGGTGAAAGTGTTGTGGTCAGATGAGACCAAAATGGAGCTCTTTGGCATCAACTCAACTCACCGTGTTTGGAGGAGGAGGAATGCTGCCTATGACCCCAAGAACACCATCCCCACCGTCAAACATGGAGGTGGAAACATTATGCTTTGGGGGTGTTTTTCTGCTAAGGGGACAGGACAACTTCACCGCATCAAAGGGATGATGGACGGGTCCATGTACCGTCTAATCTTGGGTGACAACCTCCTTCCCTCAGCCAGGGCATTGAAAATGGGTCGTGGATGGGTATTCCAGGATGACAATGACCCAAAACACATGGCCAAGGCAACAAAGGAGTGGCTCAAGAAGAAGCACATTAAGGTCCTGGAGTGGCCTAGCCAGTCTCCAGACCATAATCCCATAGAAAATCTGTGGAGGGAGCTGAAGGTTTGAGTTGCCAAACGTCAGCCTCGAAACCTTAATGACTTGGAGAAGATCTGCAAAGAGGAGTGGGACAAAATCCCTCCTGAGATGTGTGCAAACCTGGTGGCCAACTACAAGAAACGCCTGACCTCTGTGATTGCCAACAAGGGTTTTGCCACCAAGTACTAAGTCATGTTTTGCAGAGGGGTCAAATACTTATTTCCCTCATTAAAATGCAAATTATTTTATAACATTTTTGACATGCGTTTTTCTGGATTTTTTTGTTGTTATTCTGTCTCTCACTGTTCAAATAAACCTACTATTAAAATTATAGACTGATCATTTCTTTGTCAGTGGGCAAACGTACAAAATCAGCAGGGGATCAAATACTTTTTTCCCTCACTGTAGAACCCTTATTGCCTTCCAAAGATTCCTTCTTGCCTTCTGAAAAATCATTCTTTGCTTCCAAAGAATCATCAAAGAACCCTTTCTTCCAAAAACAGTTCTTTATAATGTTAAAGGTTTTAGGTAGAAACATTTGTCTTACATAGAACACTTGTCTTTCAGAAAGGGTTCTTCAGATAAAAACAGTTCTTGGTAGAACCCTATCCCTATACAAATAATCCCTTTGGATTATTTTCTAGGACTGTAGGCATAACTGAATAATCTTTGCAGATGAATCCTTCATTGACCCACAGCCAACCTCGACGTATTCCTCAACAAGGGTCTTCTGTAGGGAGTTACTCTAACCTGATCCTTGCACCAGAGCTACTCAACTTCTACCTGACTTCTCTATTTAATATCGGACTTGTTTAATGTATCCTTATCAGGGTGAATTGATTCTCATACAACACCTCAACTGAATCATCTCACATGGAATCATCTCGCTGAATCATCTCACATTGAATCATCTCGCTGAATCATCTCACATTGAATAATCCCACTGAATCATGCACCTTCCCCCATATTATAATAATAATAATAATAATAAATGCACTTTTCCTACTAGCACTGACCTTGCTGATAACTACTTTATTGAGGAAAAATGTACCTGCTACAGTTGTGATATGTTGTTGTCTCACCTAGCTATCTTAAGATGGATGCACTATTTGTAGAGTCTGTGAAATGAATAAAATGTCAATGTAATTTCTGTTTCATATAAATCCTCCTTTGACCGATAGCCAACATCGAGGTTTTCCCCCACGTGGGTCATGTTGAAGAAGCTTACACCAGAGCCAATCAACTTGTACTTGTGTAATATCCCGTAACACTCTTAGCCCATACCTGACCTTTAATGATATCTCTTATCTTTATCAACTTATAAAAATGCAAAAGGTAGACTGAGATGCTGAAAACAATAGGTCAGGTATGGGTCACTGGAGTTAAAAGCGATTCATTGCCAGAATCTCAATCTAAGGTACTAACTTAGAAAAAAGGTGCTCCCTTGAACCATAAAGGGTTATTTGGTTGTCTCTGTAGGGGACATCTTTTTTTGGTTCCTTTTCACCAAGGAGTTCTTAATTTTAAAGCTCATTTCAGGGTTCCTTGTTGGGTGAAAGGGTTCTACCTGGAACCAAAAATAGTTTTTCTACAGGGACAGCCGAAGAACCCTATCCGAAACACTTTTTTCTAAGAGTGAATACAATCAAGCTGTCCTGGGTCTAGTCTCTCGTGACAGGCCAGTGTGTGCAGTTAATCCTTCGTTGACCCACAGCCAACCTTAAGGTATTCCCCAACATGGGTCATCTGAAAGTAACAATTGCCCGAACCTTACACCAGAGCCTCACAAATTCCAACTGACCTCTCTATTTAAACACCTAACTTCTGTTACATCCAGTAACACTCTAAACTCATTTCCAACCTACTATTGGATATGTTACCTATATTTTACCTGTTCTGATCTCTGTACACATACTATTTTGACTTCAGAAGTGGCTGTTCAGTGAAAATGTATTTATTAATCCTCAGATAGTGATGGGTGATCATTTGCCCATGGCCTGACAACCTCCATTCCAGGTGTGAAAAGGTTTTATAACATAAATGCAATTGTGAAAATGTTTTATAATATATTAACACAACAAAACCAGTTGAGTCACAAAAGTTATAGGACATATACTCTCTATTTGGCACACTGTAGCCTTGTAGGTCTACAAATTACATCGTCCAATTGGATCAGGTCTGCAGATTACTAAATGCCGATATAGGACAAGTCTTGCTAAAAATAAGTTAGCCTGGGGTTAACGTATGTATATCCCACATGATGTAGCCTATGTTGTCAGACCTATTTGCACGCACAACCATCAAAGGCAACGATGCAGGGAGCAGAGAGAAGATACGAGGTCGAATTCTTAAAGGTTTACAAATTTTATGAACCTCGGAGGTAACCGTGTCCCCAGGCTATTGCGCACAGCCATATCGGAGACTAGCCCACAGCTGGATTTAAATTTACGCGTTGTCTTTTTCACACTTTGAACTTTTTCACTCAAACCTTTTTTACTTTACAATGGGTCAAAATCAGCAAGCTCAGTCAACCAGCGAAGAAGAGTTGGAAGTATCGACAATTCAAGACCTCTACAGGAGGTTCATCAATGAGTGCCCCAGCGGTTCGTTGTACTTGCACGAGTTCAAAAGGATGTTTGGGGTTCAAAACAATAATTCGCCGGAATCGCAATACATGGAGGGCATATTCAGTGCGTTTGATATGAATGGGGTAAGATTCTGAATACAAACAAGCAGACCTGGGTCATTTGCATTTACTGTAAATTATGTATTTGCATACTGTAACAAAACATGTATTGGTGTAGGCCTAAAGTTATCATAGACCCCTCCCCCTCAACTCAAGTGTTTTCAACATCCCATTTAATTCATGAATATAGATTTATACAATTTTAGTACAATACTATTATTAATATTGTTTTCTAGAATATGGGTTTCCCAAAATGTGTGCTCTTTCCACATGTAGGCTAAGCTATTTGTCTGTACACTATCATGCTTCATTTGGCCATATGCTTAATTAAAAACCTAAAGGTAGATGGCCATAATACCCCTCTTTCCATAAAGTGGGCCAGAGTGTAAAGCCAAATGGGTCGTTCCACCTCAAAAAGGACAAGAAAGAGGATTTCAACACCAACCTTCTCAGATTGTTCTGAAATAGTTTTTGTATTCTTTAAATATAATACTTAACTTCCAAATTTGACCATTATTTTTCTAACAGTGACTTAGACATCAAAAGCCACCAATGGACCCCCCCCCCCCCCACGCCAATCCCACCCCAACAATGAGTATATTATCAGTTCTCTATGTCTGACAAGTAGTATGGAGCTGCAGCTCTGAGTTTTGTTTTTTCATTCTATGTATTGTATTCTACCTGTTCAGAGAAATGAGTCATTGAAGCTGTTAGGTTTATGTCCCATCCTACATCTTGATATTACCTGGTTTGACCACTAGATGGTGGTGTTCCTGCTATTAGGTGAACAAAGTTTGAACTATCCCCCCCTCAAATGGATAGTTCACCCAAATTACAAAATTACATATTGGTTTCCTCACCCTGTAAGCAGTCTATGGACAACACATGCTTTGGTTATGGTACCTATGTTAGCATTTTCACACTTCATGTTCAAATCATCCTAAAGTATTTAACATGTATTGTGTACCTTCATTTCAATTAAATGCCAAGTCTCAAATAGCCGTCTGTCCCTTTTAATAGCCAGGTGGCGGCACACATTTCAGCAAATAAATGCCTGTTTCAAATAATACTTATTCTGTTAAGGAAAAGTAAAGAAAAAAATCAATAGAGGCATGCTAAGACAAAAGAAATGTGACACAGTTTGTAAACGATAACACATTAGTGTAGGAAAATGAAGAAATGTATTAAAATACTGGAAGTGAATGCTGGAATTTAACAATTAACTATGCAAATGAGCAAAAGCTGTGTGCATTAAGGAAATAGACAGCTGGCTTAAATAGAAGCCTGTCTCTAATAAGCACCTGTTGTGTTCAGGAATTTAATTAAATAAACACCTGGGCTATTAATTACATTTTTATGTTAACTCAATGGTGTTACTTATAGATTATATGGATATGAAGTGCAAAAATGCTAATAGGTACCATTGACTTGCATTGGATTTGCTGGTTTGAATACCCGAGCCGACAAGGTGAAAAATCTGTTGAAGTGCCCGAGCAAGGCACTTAACGCTAATTTGCTCCAGGGGCACTGTACTACTATGGCTGACCCTGTAAAACAACACATTTCACTGCACCCATCTAGTGTCTGTGACAATACAACATATTTATTTTCCTAGTGGTCAGAACCTGGTAATATCAGGATGTAGGATAGGATATAAACCTAACAACTTCCATTACTAATTTCTCTGAACGGGGGGGGAAAAAAACGTCACCAAATTCACTGAGAATACATTACATATGATGAAGAAATAATACTCAGAGCAGCAGCTCCATACTACTTATCAGACATAGAGAACTGATACTATAAACTCGAAGATGGGGTGGGATTGGCGTGTAGGGTCCGTGGGTGGCTTTTGGACATTTCTTTGGATTCCTCATGTCTTACTCCTTGTTAGAAAAAAGTTAAGGTCCAAATCGTATCTTAGGTACTATATTTATTGAATATTCTATGAATCCTATAAATTAAAATGTCCAATTTAGGTGCAATCAATTAGCTTAATTTCTCAGAAATCAAATTATATTTCAAAAAATGATGTTGCAGAAATGCTAATAGTATCTGTTTTTAACTACAGAAACGACTTCAGAAGAATCTGAGTGGGTGTTACGGCCTGCTGAATTGACATGGAAAGACCCAAATGGAAATAGGGCCACACTTCCAACAAAGGCCCAAGACAATGCTGTATGCCAGTAAGCTATCGCACAGTTACCACCAATGTAACAATTGATGAGAAACAGTTTGAAATAGGCTCGATGCAGAAGTCTAAAAAGGTCCACAACTCTCTGGATGAGTATCTGGATATAGGCTACCTGAAAATACATATTTGACCCAGGTCTATTTCCCTACATTTTCACAATCCACCATGATCCCATGGTATACCTTTTGTTTTACATATGCCCACTGTCAGGGATGTTATGTATTTCTTACTTGGAGAACACGTAAGGATTTTTATTGAGGCTGTAGTTGATCATGATCGTTTGTCTGTCTATTACAGGACAACACCATGGATTTCATTGAGTATGTTGCTGCGCTAAACCTTGTGCTTCGAGGACGGCTCGAGGATAAACTCAAGTGGTCTTTCAAGGTGTTTGACAACGATGACAATGGGCGACTGGACAGGCACGAGCTGAGAATAATTATTAGGGTAAGGGTTTGGGCCGAAGTGCGACCTATAGTAACATTCTAAGCCAGTGTTTCTCAACATGGCTCCTGGAAGGGATGTGTTCTACAGCACACTATAGCTCATTATCAATTAGACACTAAGCCGTATATATCTGCTTGGGTCAGGTAACCACTAAACTCAAAGCCTCTGAGAATCAGCTATTTATCAAACAGAAAAACAACAACAAAGTTGAATAAACACATTTATATTGTAGATACTGCACTTTGCCCTTGCATTACCCATATAGTTAAGGTCATACAAAGGCAGAGTGCAGTATCTGCATTTTAGGGGTCATAGATCAAATCAGTGGTCATGGTTGATATGCATAAACATTACTTCATAATAAGATGATACGTCATTGCATTATCACTTATTTACCTACAACCTATTTGGATGGCTAACAAAAATACTTTAAAGACATTTTTCTCAGATTCACTGTTGGCATAGTTACTGTATTGGCAGTATTGGAAGTACTCTAGTTAGAATAATTAAATTGAATTACATTTGGGCCATTTCATTCAGGCTTCTTAATTGGAGCAATTTATAGGGTAATTGAAAATCTGTGTGCACAGTGGCAGTTCAGGATCGAAGTTGAGAAACCCTGCTCTTGGACTTGAAGGCTGTAGTCCGATGCTCTACTGCTCCCCCAAAGTGTGTACTCGTATACGCCCCCTTATGGATTTAAAAGCATTGAATTGTTGTAAAGACTATGGTAGGAACTTTCTCCAGCCGTCCTTGTACTAACCTAATGATTTAAAATGCACACATGTGGAAGGGTAGGAAATCTCTCAAACCCTTTGAGGAACCAACGTCTGCAAAATGTAACTATAACAGTTGATTGATGTAACATTCCTCTGTTTGGGATGTCTGTAGATCATCTACAAGATAAAGAAAGGTTCTGTCAGTGACGAGGCAGGCAAAATCCGCCTTACACCTGAAGAGGTTTGTGACCGTATCTTCCAGAAAATTGACGAGAATGGTGACGGTGAGTACTGGAGCACTTATTTGTGTATTTTGACGGCCTTTAGCTTTTACTCTGGCAGGATGGTCATGTGTCAGAAATAATGACATAGTGAGACACTATTAAAATAGTGACCTATGTATGGCTTGATCTACTCAACCGATGGCGTGGGAAATGGAGGAATTGTGACTTGTGAGATCTGAAAAAATTTGGAGTGAGCTATCGCCTTTAACTAATTCTTGGTGATACAGTATAATGACAGAGTGGATACACATTAGGTAGAATAATAAGCATCTCCTTGTTGTCTTTGGTTCCAGGTCAGCTAACTCTGGAGGAGTTTGTGGAGGGGGCAAAGAGAGACCCCTGGGTGCAAAAACTCATACGCCTGGATATCAACCCCAGTTACTGGGTCCACCAGCACTTGAGTGACAGAAAACTCCAGAGTCCAAAACGATGAACTAAAATGTCAGACAGGGAGGAGGAGGACATTGGTTCTCTCTATTAAAGAGGATCTGAACCAAAACAACAACTTCTCTGGTTGAAAACGGCCTGTATTCATTATCATCGACTCTAGTCCCATAAAAGGATAACTTTGATCATAAAGTCAGTATCTCTCAAAATGGGGATTTGCTAGATTTAGGAAATGAATGACGTTGCCAAATCCTTGGATATTTAAGGATTGTGTATGGATTTCAATTATTCCCAGTATACTCACTCTCCGAGGAGTCAGAAGAAAGCTGATGCTTCCAGTTTTCAGGGATACAGTATTTTCAAACTAACTTCCATTTCCCCTGAAAAACGGATGTGGGGACTTCGCTCAGGCATCTTTCTACATTAGGTTAGAGCATCCTGCATGATATTCAATTGTATCAGCAGAATCAACCTACAGCCCATTTCTTTACAGACAGCAGAAATTCCCAATTGAGTCATTAGCATACATCGCCTCCGGGCTTATTTGATTGAGACCTTCTCCTACAATGAGTTTTGAGAAGGAAGCGAGGAGAGAGGACACGAAGAGTATGCAATTGAGATTCTCCCATTCAATTTGCCGGCGCATGCTCTGCAAGGTGTCGAAAGCGTTCCACAGCAATGCTGGCCCATGTTGACTCCAATGCTTCCCAAGTTGGCTGGATGTCATTTTAGGTGGTGGACCATTCTTGACACACAAGGGAAATTGTTGAGCGTGAAAAACCCTGCAGCGTTGCAGTTCTTGACACAAACCGGTGTGCCTGGCACCTACTACAATACCCCGTTCAAAGGCACTTAAATCTTTTGTCTTGCCCATTCACCCTCTGAATGGCACACATACACATTTCTTGTCTCAGTTGTCTCAAGGGTTAACAATCCTTCTTTAACCTTTCTCCTCCCCTTCATCTACACTGATTGAAGTGGATTTAACAAGGGACATCAATAAGGGATCATAGCTTTCACTTGGTCAGTCTATGTCATGGAAAGAGAAGGTGTCCTTAATGTTTTCTACACTCTGTGTATATGCCAATATCAAAATAAATGCAATACATTTTTATAACATTAAGAGAAGTATTGATACTGTAGTACATGCCCAGCTAGCACTTTTGGTTCATTGGAAGTTGTGGGAATATATGTTTTTGGTTTCCCATTGGTTCTGGGAACGAAGCCATACGTTTCCTGACCGGTACAACTGAATATGTTGTAAGTGTTCTGAGAATGGAAATAAAAATGTTTCCTGTTCTGGGAACGTTCATTTTTAGTTTGCAGGGAGGTTCTGAGAACATTTTACTATGGTTCACTGAAAGTTTTCCTGGGAGGTTTTATTAACGTTCTGAGAATAGAAATTATAGTTTACTTGAAGGTAACTAAATAATACTCTGAGAACATGTTTCAATAAGACTTTCAATAACACTGCTAGCTTAAACGGTTTTGAACTCCAAGCACAGGTAAGACACATGAAAATTCATCTTCTTAGACATTAATCATATAAACACATTCATTTTTTATTGTGGCATGGTGTCAGTATCAAAACAAATTTATTTATATAGCCCTTCTTACATCAGCTGATATCTCAAAGTGCTGTACAGAAACCCAGCCTAAAATCCCAAACAGCAAGCAATGCAGGTGTAGAAGCACAGTGGCTAGGAAAAACTCCCTAGAAAGGCCAAAACCTAGGAAGAAACCTAGAGAGGAGCCAGGCTATGAGGGGTGGCCAGTCCTCTTCTGGCTGTGCCGGGTGGAGATTATAACAGAACATGGCCAAGATGTTCAAATGTTCATAAATGACCAGCATGGTCAAATAATAATTATCACAGTAGTTGTCGAGGGTGCAACTGGTCAGCACCTTAGGAGTAAATGTCAGTTGGCTTTTCATACTAATTGAGAGTATCTCTACCGCTCCTGCTATCTCTAGAGAGTTGAAAACAGCAGGTCTGGGACAGGTAGCACGTCCAGTGAACAGGTCAGGGTTCCATAGCCGCAGGCAGAACAGTTGAAACTGGGGAAGCAGCAGTAGGATTCAAACCTATGATCTTCTGTTCTCTATCCATGGAATTAGTCCACTGCGCCACATGGATGGAGCTATAATGCTTTGTTTTTCTTTACTCATGAAAAGCAGTTCAATTTAGTCTATTCAAACAGACCCCCATTTCAAAGGAAACAAGCATTCATTAAGTTCAGGTGTGGCCAATTAGTGGTCACAGCTAACACACCTGAACACACTTAACAAGATAGAGGGAGTTTTGTTGACACTGAGAACATAATGCATATGTTGTTAAATAACATTCTTAGAACTAATGTTTACTAATGTTTTCTTAATGTTCTGAGAACATGACTTTAAATAGAACCCTGAGAAAACATGCAGAAAACGTTATGCTGAAGTACTGAAATTCCCACCCAAGAAACATGGTTCTCAGAACATTATGTGCTACCTGGGTATCCTTCACCATTCCCAGAACTTTGTGGGAAAGTTGTATGTAGTATAACCATAGGACAACCATGCTCTCACCAAGCTCTAAGAAACATATGGTTCTCAGAATGTTATGTGTTAGCTGGGTACCTTACATATTGTAAAAAACAACAATATATACCCAATATAGAGTATGTCCAGGTATATGTGGATGTTTTTAACATATGAAATGGTAGAAACAAGTAAGCTTACCAGCCAAGTACTGTGAATGACAATAGAGACCACACACAGTGAGAATGTAGCCATTTCACAAATCATTTCCAGAGTTGCACCCTGGATATTTCAATTGGTTACACTTTTTTTTAATAGTGCCTTTTTTTCACAAATAGCCATTTAAATACTTGATAACTGTTTTTGCTTTCAATTGAGTCATGAGAGATGGTTGGTGGAAGATAATTCACAAGAACTTCAGGTAAATTATCTTTGAATACGGAGTACTGATATTTAATATTCTTTAGATATGTTTTGAATTTAGTTTTGAATATTCAATAGTTTAGAATCTTGAAATGTGTTCCTGGTTTTTAATTCTTGTTCATTAATAAGTGCCAAATGCTAGTATGTGGTCATACTAAAGTCAAAATAGTTACCATGTTTTTACATGGTTGTCTATGGCACTGCAATTGAAGTGATAGCTTTGGATCAACCTGTAAAACAAACCTTCTATTAAGGCAAGTCATCCAGGTCCTGACTCCTGAGGCAGCAAAGCATCCCCAAACCATCACACTACCACCACCATGCTTGACAGTTGGTATGAGGTTCTTACTGTGGATTGCAGTGTTTTGTTTTCGCCATGCACAACGGGACCCATGATGTCCAAAAAGTTATAATTTTGAATCATCTGTCCATAGAATATTCTTCCAAGGGTTCTTGATGATCATCCAGGTGCTTCTTGGCAAACTTGAGTCAACATTTTGGACAACATGGGTTTTGGAATGGCCTAGTTGAGTTCATGCTTGAAAACCCACAAATGTCGCTGAGTTACAGCAGTTCTGCAAGCAAGAGTGGGACAAAATTCCTCCACAGCAATGTGAGAGACTGATCAACAACTACAGGAAGTGTTTGCTTGCGGTCATTACAGCTAAAGGTGGCACAACCAGTTATTAAGTGTAAGGGGGCAATTACTTTTCACACAGGAGAATTGGGTGTTGGATAACTTTGAGTTTACGCATAACAAAAAGTGTTTATACTTAAATTAAACAGGTATAAACATTTGTTGTTATTTGTAAACTCAGATTCCCTTTATCTAACATTAGTTTTTGGTTGAAGATCTGACAACATTCAGTATCAAAAATATGTAAAAATAGAGAAAATCAGAAAGAGGGCAAATACTTTTTCACGGCACTCTATCTGTTTTACAGTTTCAAAATGAAAGCGCCTTATGTATCTAGTCACCCCATTTGAAGATGTCATAAGTATTTGTACAAATGCACTTATAGTGTATTACATTTTGTCAAAATGTAGTATTTGGTCCCATATTCCTAGCACGCAATGTCTGCATAAAGCTTGTGACTACAAACTTGTTGGATGCATTTGCAGTTCGTTTTGGTTGTGTTTCAGATTATGTTGTGCCCAATAGAAATGAATGGTAAATCATGTATTATGTCATTTTGGAGACACTTTTAATGTAAATAAAAATAGAATATGTTTCTGAACAGGTATACATTAATGTGGATGCTACCATGATTACGAATAATCATGTATGAATGGTGAATAATGATGAGTGAGAGAGTTAGAGGTGTAGGGGAGTGTATGTATGTATATTATACAATAGTATTTTCCAAACACAGTACAATGCACTCGTTGTAATGGTATAACTTGTGCTCCGTATTCTTGTGCTGCTCTGAATGGAGTGTAAGGTGTTGGGGATTGAGAAGCTGTTTCATGTGTTATAACATATTAAAGATCTGTCTGAATGCACTGGACAGGTTCTTTATGAATGCACACTTAACACAACTACTCAACCTGAACACGTGAGAAGGGCCAGGTTTCCCCATTAACTATGGGGATGGATAACTGGAACTTTGGCATCTCTGACTGGGGGGAGGAGCTTAATGTTCTCACCTTATGTAAATGACTATGTGTGTTTGACCCAGGTTACCCAGAACAATCCTAAAACTTTTTTCAACGTTTTAAATGAACTTGTTTGTAATCCATTGGTGTCCTGTGAAGATATTTAATTGATTGCAGAGAAGAAAATTCTAGAGGATAAAAAATATTTTCACAACATGAAATTAATAAAGGGTCTGGGGAGAAGTTACCACAGAAAAAAACATGCTTTCACAGCAGAAAGTCATAGTGCCCCATATGGGGCTCTAACATGCAACATTCCACTACCCTCATCCCCCATAGCGCCCAGATTCTTGAGCAAAGGGACAAAACTAAGAGCGTGTGGCTGCCCTCTGGTGGACGAATCGGGAAGTCAGACGTATAACTCCTTAGAACAGAAGTCAAATAACAGAGTCTGCTGCTTGGGTTACCCAGCTACACAATTTATTTTACAGTAATGTCGTTCACACACCTTTTTAAATATAGTGAATAGTATACTATTATTTACCCAACTTTTTTCCCACTAGGTATATCCCTGTCACTTACCACTACACTTACCACCAGCCCAGCCTGAGATACGATAATCCAATAGTCTGAGCCCTTCTTCTGCCACGCACTCATTAGGCAAGGATCAAGTCGCAATCTCCTCCCAATCAAAAGCTGTTTCATCACCATTGGCTATCAGACATCCCCAGAGCAAAAGATCTGGTCAACTAATAACATCTCTGTTTCAACATAATGCTTGTGTAATTATGGTGAGCATCAGCATAGCACACCATAGCTGTGCTGGGTGAATTTTCTATGTTTCTTCAATGTAATCAGTTTAGGTCTCATTTTAATGTAGGGTGTCAAGGGTTCATTTCAAGTTAAATTTATGTTAGTTGAAAACAGAATCAAATATCAACCAATGTTGGAAAATGTTCTGTCTTTGCCTGGTGGCATGTTGTTTTTACCCATAGAGTTATATGCCAAGTGTCTGTTTGCTAGGACCCAACAGTACAACCCCATTATACTGAACCTATCCTCAGGTCTAATCCAGTCTGAAGAGGTGGAGAAAGTCACCATACATACATTGTCCTCATCATCATTCCTTGTTCATTACTACATTTAGCTAACATTAGATAATTGATACAGAGATTCTTACCTTTGCCTCGATTTGGCAGTCTCGTCCAGATCATGGCATTAGTAGATATTTATGACAGCCATATTAGCAGCTAATTAGCATTTCATTTTGGGGAGTAACTACAGGCAAATATATTGATAAGGCACCTTGTCCTGGAGAGATTTACACGGTTATCAAAACGTCACGCCAGGGTAAGCCTATACGAAATGCAGCCCTTATTTTAAGTGTTTCTAAAATCTTCTATGGGAAACATTGATGGTGGGAAAACGATTGGAACAGTTACCCTGTTTGACCGCTAGGTTTTATGGGTATTATGGCTTATACTGCCATTCTCTATTGCCACACCTGTAGGGAATCGTAGGAACAGCCCCTGCTTGGCAGTGCAATTTTGACTGATTAAAGTAAAATCATAGGCTTTCAGCATCACCAGTCTGGTATCCATTAGGTTAGGACACCATCAGCCTCAAGCCATCGTTCACCACGTCATCGAGCCACAGTCACCTTTCACCTACCACGGCCAAAACACTGCCAAGCCAATTACAAACTCCAGACAATTACTATGTATACCATTAACACCGCCCAGGTACCATACCTCAGTTTAACCACGTAGAGGCACTATTCTGTTTTCTGTGATTTAACTGTATGTCTACACAACCAAAACAGCACAGGGTCTCTCTGTGGTCATTTGGATGCTATTGTACCAAGGCTTGTGGTTTTGCTTTGAGTGACCTCACAGCAGCCTTTCCTATAGCTCTGTGTTGGCTGGCTTCCAGTGGTAGGTGAGAGGTGGTGGTGGTCTAACCTGACTTTTGTTATGCAACACCTGGCCAGTAATAGCACTAATGCCATTTCAGGTATTGCTATACGAGTATCTAAGCCTTTAGGGCACTAGTACAGATGTAGGATTTTAGCCAATTTGCTACAGCAGGAAAATAATCCTGCAGCAACAGGAAATGCAAATTATATGTGGATTATAATTAATGGCTATTTTTGTAGGGGTTGACACACTTAGGCAAATCAAGTCTGAAACTTGAAAGTGGAAATTACACATTTTAGAAGTATTTTTAAAACTCATACACTGCTGTGCAGGAAAATCCTCCGCAACAAAAGAGAGATCAAATTATGGTCCTACATCTGTGCGTGTACTATACTGGGCATTTGAAGGAAACAGTCCTACTTCCATGACTGGAATACTCTGGATGGTCTATTTCAAGCAGAGAGAACCCTCACACACCTTATTGACTACAGATGTATATGTAACAGTGTAGGTTCCGTCCCTCTCTTCGCCCCAACCTGGGCTGGAACCAGGGACCCTTGCACACAACAACTGACACCCACAAAGCATCGTTACCCATCGCGCCACAAAAGCTGCGGCCCTTGCAACGCAAGGGGAAACCCTACTTCAAGTCTCAGAGCGAGTGACATCACCGATTGAAACGCTATTAGCGCGCACCACCGCTAACTAACTAGCCATTTCACATCAGTTACATATAGAAGGCCTAAATCTGACAAAAGGTGTTTTTTGCTATGATGCATTTTTTCTTTGCTTTAAAAAAATAGTTGTAGTGTAGTGCAGGCCAGAAATGTCCAGTCAAACTGACACCACATCTGGATTTCTTCTTCTTAACGAGAATCATTCTTTTTTTCTAAGACAATTTATGAAATGTTTTCATATTTAACAAAAAACAATCACACAATATACCAAACTATACATGTGCCCAATGCTGCAACAACAAATAAAGTACAAAAACAATAACTAACAACACAAACTAACAAACTAACAAAAACTAACAAACTAACATACCATACCATAACTAACAACACAAACTAACAAACTAACAAAAACTAACAAACTAACATACCATACCATAACTAACAACACAAACTAACATACCATAACTTTCTGATAAGTGATACTTCATGGACATGATACTTCTTTATGTACCTTTAAGGAAAAGCAAGAATTGCTCCCATATCTCTTTGGAGTCTGTATTACTTTTCTCCAGCCTTTTGGCTAACATAATCTCATAAAATGTTGTATTTTATCAACAAATCTATCCATTCTGTGAACACTGGCTCATTAGAGCTCTTTTCTTTTCTGTCACCAGAAAGGCAAGAATCTTCCTTTAAGGAGGCATTCTGTGATTCCAAAAATAACAAAGCCAACCGACAATGTAACCAACTGATATTAGGCCTGGCATCCTCCTGAGTCCTAACAATTCCTTGTTGTCCTCTCTAATGGACATTTGTTTTTGGTCCGTGTCGCTAAAGGTCATACATGCCACTGTGTTAGGACCTGTTGTGGCTTTGAGAAGACATTCTGGGCTTTTCACGTGGGGGTGTCACCTTCATCATTTTTTCTTTCTGGTTTTTCAAAATGGCTACCATCACAATTACCATCAAAATGAGCACATTTTATGCCAAGTGTGTGTAATTGTGTAATTGTAATTTTTGTGAGTTTGTTACTCAAATTGTTTCTAATAGATACATATCTCAGTAATAGATTGGTGAGTTTTCAGAGCAGTGTAATATTTTTTAAATATCAAACACATTAAATAGGAGCTTAAGAGCCTGTTAATACATGTCCTCTGTATTGGACAGCAGGATGAAATAACTATGGTTTGTACCTACTGTCCCCGTTTACTGCAATGTAAAAAAAATCATATTTACTATCAACTGAGCCAATTGAGTCCTGAGTCCTAATGGCCACTACAGTGCACATACATTTTGCTACATTCCAAACTCATCATTAAGCTTGAGTCCCTGGGTCTTGACCCCGCCCTGTGCAACTGGGTCCTGGACTTCCTGACAGGCCGCCCCCAGGTGGTGAAGGTAGGTAGGAAACAACATCTCCACTCCGCTGAGCCTCAACATTGGGGCCCCAGAAATGGTCCACCCAAACTGAAATGGTCCACCCACACAGACAGTGTGGTGAAGAAAGCGCAACAGCGCCTCTTCAACCTCAGGAGGCAGAAAAAATGTGGCTTGTCACCAAAAACCCTCACAAACTTTTACAGGTGCACAAACAAGAGCATCCTGTCAGGCTGTATCACCGCCTGGTACGGCAACTGCACCGCCCACAACCGCAGGGCTCTCCAGAGGGGGGTGCGGTCTGCACAACGCATCACCGGGGGCAAACTACCTGCCCTCCAGGACATCTACAACACCCGATATCACAGGAAGGCAAAAAAGATAATCAAGGGCAATAACCACCCAAGCCACTGCCTGTTCACCCCTCTAACATCCAGAAGGCGAGGTCAGTACAGGTGCATCAAAGTTGGGACAGAGAGATTGAAAAACAGCTTCTATCTTAAGGACATCAGACTGTTAAACAGCCATCACTAGTACAGAGAGGCAGCTGCCTACCTACAGACTTCATGTCATTGGCCACTTTAATAAATGGAACTCTAGTCACTTTAATAATGCCACTTTAAGAATGTTTACATATCCCGCATTACTTATCTTATATGCATGTACTGTATACTGTATCCTACACTATCTATTCTATACTATCTATTGCATCTTAGCTACTCTGTCACTGCTCATCCATTTATTTTATATTTATATGTTCTTATCCCATTCCTTTACTAGATTGTGTGTATTAGGTTCTGTTGTGGAATTTGTTAGATATTAGGTTTTGTTGTGGAATTGTTAGATATTACCTGTTAGATACTGCTGCACTGTCGGATCTAGAAGCATAAGCATTTCACTACACTCGCAATAACATCTGCTAACCATGTGTATGTGACCAATAAAATTTGATTTGATTTGATTTTAGATTGATAAATTTAAAACTTTTTTTCTTTGTAAATCCCAAACCCTTGTGATGAAAAAATATATAATTTCAGAACTTTTTTTTGCTGAGGCTCAGCTTTTGAATGCCATAATACTATTCATCTTGCCCTGACAGGCAAAAGCAATTTTTCGATGCTAACCAACATGTTTCGACAGAGATTTTGAAGAATACATCAACCTGTCTGACTATAAGTACTCTAATAAACTACAGTATAGGTACTCTAATATACTATAGTTACTCTAATATACTATAGGTTTGGATTTATGAACTTTAAATCCTTATTAATCATTAGTTGTAATAGAGAAATGAGAGGTGTCATAGCCGAGGGGCTACACCAGAGGTTAATGGTTGTCTGTAGGAGGAAAATATATGGTGGGGGAAATTAAGAGTGGAATGTACTGACTGTAGGGAAAGCGATCACATGTGGTAGGCATTGATAAGGGGAGAGAGCCATGGATTAGTGTAGAAGGGGTCGAGGTCAGATCAGGTCATGTTAAGGGAGAAATAAAAGTTTATGGCCCGTATCACTTAGTGTCCTGCCTAGCAGTAAAGATACAATGTTTGTACAGATGTGTAGGAGGAGACTCAGCCTAGGAGAAAGGGTTAAATATCAGTGCTTGTGTGAAAATGTCTTTGTCTAATGCAGCTGTATTGACCCTCTGGGAAGAATAAACTTGGTTTAAGCTTTCGTAGTGTCCATCAAGTTTTTACTCTGAGAATTAGAACCTAACATTAGGCACTCTAATGTTTCCAACTGTCACACCCCATCAGAACCCTAAATATAAGCTTTTCTTTACTCCATTGTTTTTTTTGTTTTTTTAAAAATATGTTTGTGTGCATGTCTGGCACTATTAAATGTATGTGTGTGTTCTTGTATGTGTTTATTTTAATGAGAGTGTGTACAAACACCTGTACGGCATCAGCCTCAGGCAAACTGACATTAGTTGTAAAAGCACTGCCACTTAGTGTCATTCAAATCTACTTTTATTATGTTTTATTTTGACTTTTCTTTTCTTTTATCTTTGACCATCATTCTCTCTCTCACACAGCTCCACTCCCACTAGTCTCCAATTCCACATACCAACCCTCAGCTTCCCTCAGCCCATCCCATCTAGCTCTGCTGGCCACCCACTTCGGGTTTCTACACAACACATATCTTTCAACTATGCTGTGATGTTTAACGTTCAATTTCAATCTATCTAATCGAATAGAATCCACAGATTGCGAGTTGAAGATAAATACTTTTACTAAGAGTATTAGTATATTAGTAATTGACTGACCTGGTCTCTCCTGATCTCCTAACAGTACTATTTCTAGGGTAAATTTTAGATCAATGCTATGCATTTTCAGCCATTCCTGAACCTGAGACCAGAAACAGGCTACCTGAGGGCAATACCAAAATTAATGGTCTATTGATTCTGTATCCTCACAACAAAATCTGCAGAGCTTCAATGATTTTACGCCCCAAATATTCAACATTTGTTGGTGGCAAGAATTCTATGTAATAATTTTAGCTGAAAAGCACAAAGTCTTGAATCTTGCGTTGTTTTACATATCAACTTATACACCCTGTACCATGGAATCGGTATCATCAAAAATCTCTTCCCAACTATTTTGCAATCTGTATGGCACAGTTGTCAACATCCTGGACCTCAAATGAAACTGGTATACTTTCCTATTTATGTTATTTTTATTCCTCCTGTAACGTGCGTCGTTGTGAAGAGACCAAGGTGCAGCGTGGAATTTGTTCATCTTTGTAATTTAATGGGAAACTGAACACTTTACAAATAAACAAAACGACTGCCAACAGTTCTGTCAGGATAACTAGAACTAAACAGAAATTAACTACCCACAAAACCCAAAGAAAAACAGGCTGCCTAAGTATGGCTCCCAATCAGAGACAATGATCTACAGCTGTCCCTGTATGAGAACCATACCCGGCCAAAAACAAAGAAATACAAAACATAGAAAAAAGGACATAGAATGCCCACCCTAGTCACACCCTGGCCTAACCAAAATAGAGAACAAAAACCTCTCTATGGCCAGGGCGCGACACCTCCGTGAGTTTTGATCCTTTATATTGGGCAGACAGGCCAGTTCCCTACCTCCTCCCGCTGCCACCATTTTTGTGGCAATGCTGTAATCAATTGGTTGTACTCTTGGATTGAGCAGACCTTCCCGTGCAATTCTGATAACTCCATGAAGGACATAACTCTACCATTACAAGTTACAATACCATTTAAGAACAAAATACCCTTTTCAAACATCTTTCCCATAAATACAGGTATTTTATCAACCAGCACATTTGAGTTCAGCCATAATATTTGTTCTATCTTTTCAGTTGAAATTGTAGCCAGCTCTGTAATGCTTGTTTGAAAAAGAGAGATACTTTGAAAAAAGTATAATTTTCAATTAATCGAAAATGAGACATGGTGTAACGGGGGTCGTATAAAGGGGACCGAGGCGCAGCATGTAGAGTGCTCATATTTACTTTTAATGAATATACTTGAACAAAACGACCGAAAACAGTTCCATCAGGTGACATACACTAAAAAGAAAACAACTACCCACAAAACACAGGAAGAAAAACCCCTACTTAAATATGATCTCTAATCAGAGGCAATGAGGATCAGCTGCCTCCAATTAGAGATCCACCCAAACAATCCCAACATAGAAATAGGAAAACTAGAACTTAAACATAGAAATAGAAAACATAGAAAAACACAAAAACACCCCATGTCACGCCCTGACCTACTCTACTATAGAAAATGACATCTTACTAGGGTCAGGACGTGACACATGGCAATCTGCACAAAGGCAAAAAGGCAATTCTTAAACAATGGATGAGCTTTTCTTAGTAATTTACTTGAGAACCATTTAGGGTTCAAATAAAACTTTTGAATGAGTGAAGCTTTTAGAGAGAGGTTTAGTGCTTTTATATTTAATAATCCCAACCCAGACAATTCATATTCATCATATTCGTTTTATTTTGTCTGGTTTAGCGTCCCAAATAAAGCAAAATATTTTTTGCTCATATGATTTGAAAAAGTAATCATCAGGAGTAGGCAGCGCCATAAGTAAGTGAGTAAACTGAGATATGACTAAGGAGTTAATCAGGGCAATTTTTCCATAAATAGACAGGTATTTACCTCTCCATGGTTGCAGGATCTTGTCTATTTTTACAAGTTTTCTATTGAAATTCATTGTGGAGAGCTTATTTATATCTTTTGTGATATGAATACCGAGTATGTCTACTTCACCATCAGCCCATTTTATAGGTAAGCTACAGGGTAATGTAAAAGTTGTATTTTTTAAGGATCCAATACGTAATATTGTACATTTATCATAATTAGGTTTTAGTCCAGAGAGTACAGAAAAGTTATCTAGATCTTTAATGAGACATTGCAGGGATCTAGCTTGCGGACTTAACATAAAACTTGAGTCATCGGCATACATGGACACCTTTGTTTTTAAGCCTTGGATTTCTAATCCTCTAATGTTGTTATTGGATCTGATTTTAATAGCTAACATTTCGATGGGCATTACGAATAGATATGGTGACAGCGGACACCCTTGTTTAACTCCTCTTGACAATTCAAAACTCTCTGAGAAGTAGCCGTTATTTACTATTTTACACCAGGGGTTGCTATACATTATTTTTTACCCATTTTATAAGAGAATTACCGAAATTAAAAATATCCAGGCATTTATAAATAAAATCCAGTCTTACTTTATCAAATGCCTTTTCAAAATCCGCTATAAATGCCATTCCAGGCTTCTTATATGTTTCATGATGTTCTATTATTTCTAGTAGTTGTCGTATATTATCTCCAATGTATCGTCCACGTAAAAAACCTGTCTGATCAGGATGAACAATACCTGGTAAAACCCTTTTAATTCTGAGTGCTATGCATTTTGCTAGTATTTTTGCATCACAACATTGAAGTGTAAGGGGCCTCCAGTTTTTTACATAGACTGGGTCTTTATATTTGCCATTAGGGTCTTGTTTAAATAATAAAGAAATCCGACCTTCCTGCTGAGTACCTGACAGACTACCATTTCTATAGGAGTAGTTAAAACAATCTAACAATGGAGCTTTTAGTACATCAAAAAATACTTGATATACCTCTACCGGTATACCATCAAGACCTGGGGTTTTTCCAGACTGAAAGGATTTAATTGCCTCAAAAAGTTCTTCCTCTGTAATTTGGCCTTCGCACTGATCTTTCTGTAGATTTGTTCATTTTCCATTTTTTATATTATTTGGAAAGAATTCCTTACCATAGTCTTCATTCAGTAGGAGAGGATGAGACAGAAAAGAGAACATCTGCCTAAAATAATTAGCTTCCTCTTTTAAAATATAATTCGGAGAATCATAGATGACTCCGTCTTCAATAACGAGTTTCTGCAAATTCTTTTTGTTAGCGTTCCTGTATTGGAGATTCAGGAAGAATTTTGTGCATTTTTCTCCATATTCCATCCAGTTTGCTTTATGTTTGTAATAGATTACATTAGATCGTTCTTGAATAAGTTCCTCAAGTTCTTTTTGTTTTTCCCCTAACTTATTTTGTATCTCTGTAGTATCGTTTTTATTGCTATCTACCTGTACTATTAGTTCATGGATTTCTCTTGTTAGTCTTGTCTCTTTAGCCAGAAACTGCTTTTTTATTATTGATGAATATTGAATTGAATGACCCCTGAAGGTACATTTAAAGGTATCCAAAACAATAAGGGGATTTGCTGAACCTATATTATACTGGAAAATGCAGTTATAAATTATTTTGTCTTAGTTAAAAATAAGTTGTCCTCTGTAAAGGGATTTATATGTTTGAATGTAATGATTAAATAATTCTACCCTGAGACTTAACTATTAGGGATATGGTCTATATAGTATGAAGAATGAGTAACTAAAGGGTTAAACATAAGTATAATGAGGTTGGACTAGGATAAGAGAAGAATGTGTGTCTGTGTGTTTAACCTGTCTGGGAACGTGGGACGCTTGCCAGTGGAATCGCAGCCAGTGGAATCGCGTCGCGCGAAATACAAAACCCCATAAATGCTACAACTTCAATTTCTCAAACATATGACTATTTTACACCATTTTATTGATACACCTCTCCTGAATCGAACCGCGTTGTCCGATTTCAAAAAGGCTTTACAGCAAAAGCAAAACATTAGATTATGTTAGGAGAGTACCCTGCCAAAAAAAAATCACACTGCCATTTTCAAAGCAACTAGCATGCATCACAAATACCCAAAACACAGCTAAATCCAGCACTAACCTTTGACAATCTTCATCAGATGACACTCCTAGGACATCATGTTACACAATACATGCATTTTTTGTTCGATAAAGTTCATATTTATATATAAAAACAGCATTTTACATTGGCGCGTGACGTTCAGAAAGTATTTTCCCTCAAATGCTTCCGGTGAATCAGTGCTACAATTTACAAAATTACTATTCGAAAACATTGTTAAAATGTAATATTGTCATTCAAAGAATTATAGATTAACATCTCTTGAATGCAACCACATTGCCAGATTTTAAAATAACTTTACTGGGAAATCACACTTTGCAATAAACGACGTGGTATGCTCAGAAAAATAGGCTAGGCGATACATGTTAGCGCCATCTTGGAACCATCTAAAATCACATATACTATTGTAAATATTCCCTTACCTTTGATTATCTTCATCAGAAGGCACTTCCAGGAATCCCAGGTCCACAACAAATGTAGTTTTGTTCGAAAAAGTTAATAATTTATGTCCCAATAGTTCCTTCTTGTTAGCGCGTTCCGAAGGCTACTCATAATCTACTGAAGCGCGCGGGACTTGTCGTCACGAATATGCAAAAAATATATATTTAAGTTCGTTCAAACATGTCAAACGTTGTATAACATAAATGTTTAGGGCCTTTTTCAACCAGAGCTTCAATAATATTCAAGGCGGACGATTGCATTGTCTTACTAAACGTTTCGGAAACAAAAGGGTTCCCATGGGCGCCCGCGTCATAGTAGTAATGGCCCTCCCCCTGTGACCAACTTCCTAAGCCTCTCTTTGGGTCAGTTTCTACCATAGAAGACTCAAACCACTTTGTAAAGACTGTTGACATCTAGTGGAAGCCTTAGGAAGTGCTAAATGATTAATAAGTCCCTGTGTGTTTCAATGGCAAAGGTTTGAAGTGATTCCACACATCAGATTTCTATTTCCTGTTAGGATTTGTCTCAGGGTTTAGACTGCCATATGAGTTCTGTTATACTCACAGACACCATTCAAACAGTTTTAGAAACTTTAGAGTGTTTTCTATCCAAATCTACTAATTATATGCATATTCTAGTTACTGGGCAGGAGTAGTAACCAGATTAAATCGGGTACGTTTTTTATCCGGCCGTGCAAATTCTGCCCCCTAGCCCCAACACCAAGAACTGTTAAACTGTGGTTGACCTGCCCTAGCTTGAACTCTGAGGGTTTAAGATATGAGAGGGAGTCCCCCTCAAGGTTTCCCTAATCTCAGAGGAATGTAACTGTAGGCTGGGTAATGATCTACAGTGTTAAGAGATCTGGGCCTTAATGTTTGTGTGAATGTGTGTGCGTAAATACGGAGCCTGGTATATAATGATGTCTCTGTACAATGGATTTCAGAGCGCTGTCCTGAATAAACACTTCTGATTCTTGTAAGCTGGGCCTCCGTCTGTGTTATTCAACCAGAATCTTACACATTCTGGGTGGCAGACTGAGTATTTTAATTGAAGTTAACATTGAGAACAAAATTCTCATAACATCCTCCTAAATTTCCAATATCCCCATCCACGAGGAACATCTATAAGAGTTATGTGAATGCCAATTAGATGATGATCCGATCGCATTCTGTCTCCTATTAAAACTTTTTTAACCTTTGATGAAAGAGACAAGAAAGTAGTCAAGAATACTAGCTTGATTAAGTCTCCTCCATGTATATCTCACTAGGTCGGGGTTTTTTAGTCTCCAAATATCCACTATTTCTAATGTGTCCATAATATTTGTGATTTCCTTAAGGGCACGGTGATGATAGTTTGTAGAGTGATTACCTTTACGGTCCATTGAGGTACGTAACACTGTGTTATAGTGTCCTACCATAATGATTAGATCATTTGTTTCCTGTAAGTTCAATAAATTGGTATAAATGTTTTCGAAGACGTGTGGATCATCCTGATTTGGTCCATATAGATTAATGAGCCTCTTTTCCGTCCACTTTCATATTTAAAAGGATCCACCTTCCTTGCGAATCATTCCTGACTATTTGCACATTCAGATCAAAATTTCTGTTAATTAATATCATCACACCCTTTGAGTTCCTTTGTCCATGACAGAAAATTATTTCACCACCCCATTCCTTTTTCCACGCAACTTCATCTAAGGATGTAGAGTGAGTTTCCTGTAAACAGTATATGTTATATTCCTTTTCTTTTAGCCATGTAAAGACTGATCTTTTTTTATAATCTGCTAAACCGTTACAATTATAACTGGCTATACTTATTTCACCCCTTACCATAACTAGATACTATTCTCAGGCTAAATTGACCATAATTAGCGCTTGTAAAGTTACTGCCATCAGAGGTAATATGAAGGTCAAAACTAGAGCTTTCAAATGTCTGATATTTAGAATTCAAGAAATAGGATCTAGCAATATTTGTTTTATTCCCTTGCCTGTGCCTGTGAGCCAATGCCACAGATGTTAGAAAATTGAGACAAAATTATGTGTGTAACAAATCTGAGTAGGTTGATGTGTATGATATTGGATGTGATATAATGAGAGTGTGTATGATGTCTGTATAAGAGTAAGACTATATTGTGTGATGTCCAAATAAATAATAACTCTGCCAATTTGCATGGTTGAGTGTCTATGTGTGTAACATGTAGTGGGTATAGCCTTAATATTCATGATAATTGTAATCCATATCGTATCACGATCATAGTTGCATCATAATTACCTTTAACATAATTGAAAACACATCCCAGCATTTCCATAGCAATTGACGTTTCACATGATCATGAAAGAGACTGAGAATTAGAACCTAACAATAGGTACTCTGTTTCCAACTGTCACACCCCATCAGAACCCTAAATATAAGCTTTTCTTTACTCCATTGTTTGTAAACAATGTATTTGTAAATAAACACTGTATGGCCTCAAAACATGTTTAAAACTATCATTTGGATCTCATGGATGGTCAGTCCTTGCAATTGCTGATTAAGAGTACAGTACACACTCAAAAGCATCAGCCAATAGTACAGTGAGTTAAAGGATTGCCATTTGGTTGAGTGACAGACAAAAGCCTAAGTAGGGAGTATGTCAGGACATGCCATCTATCCACTGCCTTAGACACTGTGAACCATCAGATCCTCCTCTCCACCCTCTCAGGGTTGGGCGTCTCAGGCTCTGCTCACTCTTGGATTGCATCCTACCTCGCAGGTCGCTCCTACCAGGTGGCTGGAGAGGATCTGTGTCTGCATCACGTGCTCTCACTACTGGTGTCCCCCAGGGCTCGATTCTAGGGCCTCTCCTCTTTCTCATTTCACCAAGTCACTCGGCTCTGTCATATCCTCACCTGGTCTCTCCTATCATTGCTATGCTCATGACACTCAACTACACATCTCTGCGTACCTGTCAGATATCTCAGCTTGGATGTCGGCCCACCACCTCAAGTCCAACCTTGACAAGAAGGAGCTGCTCTTCCTACCGGGGAAGGCCTGCCTGCTCCAAGACCTCTTCATCACGGTTGATAACGCCAGTGTCGCCCTCCCAGAGTGTGACCCTGGACAACACCCTGTAGTTCTCTGCAAACATCAGAGCAGTGACTCGCTCCTGCAGGTTCATGCTCTACAATATCCTTAGAGGAACACCTTTCCTCACACATTAAATAGTGCAGGTCCTGATCCAGGCACTTGTCATCTCCCATCTAGACTACTGCATCTCCCTGTTGGCTGTGCTCCACGCTTGTTCTAGCAAACCCCTGCAACTTATCTAGAATGCCGCAGCCCACCTGGTGTTCAACCTTCCTAAGTTCTCCCATGTCCCCCTGCTCCTCCGCACACTCCAGTGTCTTCCAGTCAAAGCTTGCATCATCTTCAAGATCCCGGTGCTTGCCTATGGAACAGCAAGGTGAACTGCCCCTACTTAGGTTATGCTCAAACCCTACATCCCAACCCGAGCACTCCGTTCTGTCACTTCTGGTCTCTTGGCCCTCCCACCGCTATGGGAGTGCCCAGTCAAAGCTCTTCTCTGTCCTGGCACCCCAATGGTGGAACAAGTTTTCCCCTAAAGTCATTACACCGGAGTCCCTGCCTATCTTTCGAAAATATCTGAAACCTTACCTTATGAAGAGTATTTTACCTTAAAGAGTATCTTAAATAACTCTCATGGCGCATTCGGGCAGGTAGCGTTCTCCTGACATCCGCCAAACCCATATTTGTCCGTCGGACTGCCAAATGGTGAAGTGTGATTCCTACCTCCAGAGAACGTATTTCCACAACTCCAGAGTCCAATGGCGGCGAGCTTTACACCACTCCAGCCGATGCATGACATTGCGCATGGTGATCTTAGGCTTGTGTGCGGCTGTTTGGCTATGGAAACCCATTTCATGAAGCTTCCGACAAACAGTTATTGTGCTGACGTTGCTTTCAGAGGCCGTTTGGAACTCGGTAGTGAGTGTTGCAACTGAGGACAGACGATTTTACGAGCTACATGCTTCAGCACTCGGCGGTCGCGTTCTGTGAGCTTGTGTGGCCTATTACTTCGCGGCTGAGCCATTGTTGCTCCTAGACGTTTCCACTTCACAATAACAGTACTTACAGTTGACCAGGGCAGCTCTAGCAGGGAAGAAATTTGACGAACTGACTTGTTGGAAAGGTGGATCCTATGACGGTGCCATGTTGAAAGTCACTGAGCTCTTCAGTAAGGCCAATGTTTGTCTATGGAGATTGCATGGCTGTGTGCTCGATTTTATACACCTGTCAGCAAAGGTTGTGGCTGAAATGGCCAAATCCACAAATTTGAAGGGGCGTCCACATACTTTTGTATATATAGTGTAGCAACCTTAAGATAAGATAAGAGTGTCTGTTTTAAATGACATTTTTATTGTATGTGTGGGGTACAGAGGTAAGCTAGTCATTAAAAAAGAATGTTAAACACTATTATTGCACACAGAGTGCGTCCATGAAACTTATGTGACTTGTTAAGCACATTACTCTTGAACTTATTTAGGTTTGCCATAACAAAGGCGTTGAATACTTACTGACTGAAGACATTTCAGATTTTCATTTTTAATTAATTTGTAAAAATGTCTAAAAACATAATTCCACTTTGACATTATGGGTTATTGTGTGTACACTTAGAAAAAAAGTGTTACTTTGCTGTCCCCATAGGAGAACCCTTTGAAGAACCCCTTTTGGTTCCAGGTATAACTATTTTGGATCCAGGTAGAACCCCTTTGGGATCCATGTAGAACCCTTTCCACAGAGGGTTCTACATGGAACCCAAAAGAGTTCTACCCAGAACCAAAAAGTATTTTCCTATGGGGACAGCCGCAGAACCTTTTTGGATCCCTTTTTTCTAAGAGTGTAAGCTAGTGACACAAAATATATATATTTAATCCATTTTAAATTCAAGCTGTAACACAACAAAATGTGGAAAAAGTCAAGGGGTGTGAATACTTTCTGAAGGCACTGTATGTCAGGAAATGCCTAGGGAGTAAGTCAGGACATGCCTAGGGAGTATGTCAGGACATGCCTAGGGAGTATGTCAGGACATGCACTCTTGAATGATCAGGTGAGAGCTCACCTTTTTTTTGGCAAAAGACCCAGAGATTGCTTAGTTAATGTGATTGAAAGGTTAAATATACAACTCTGTCCAGTCCCCCATTAGGCCATAGTTTCTGGCAAGTGGAGTAAAGGCATTTAGTTTGATGGGACCGTGTGAGCAGATGCTTCGGTAGCCACGTGTAGTAGCCAGACTAACTTATAACCTTTATGTTGAACTATATTTGCTTGAATTCTTGTAGAAAATATTTTCTACCATCCAAGTGAACTGTAACAATGGGTCAAGCAGAAAGCCACAATGAGGAGATGGATTTGGAGCAAATTCAGGAGCTGTGTATGACTTTTATGAAGGAGTGCCCGAGTGGGGCTTTGCACCTGCATGAATTAAAACGGATCTTTGGTGTACCAGCCAGCTGCGAGGAAGAGACTTTGTACCTTGAGACTGTCTTCCATTCATTCGACACAAACAGGGTAAGTGAAGTGGGTAAAACATTTTTCAATCAGGAAATAATGTTAAAAAAAATTGAAATCCGTTCTATTCATCCATTGTGCTGTTAAAGGGACAGTTCACCCAAATTACGAAATGTAATATTGGTTTCCTTACCCTGTAAGCAGTCTATGGGAAAGGTATGACAGCAATCAATGCTGTGGTTTAGTTTCCCTGGCATTGTTTTCAAATGCTAATCTCATGGTGCTGATATTAAAAAAAATTGTGCATCATGTTCAAATCATCTACATTTCCATCAGAAAGTATTCATACCCTTTGACTTATTCCACATTTCGTTGTGTTACAGCCTGAATTCAAAATGTATTAAATATATATTTCTCTCACCCGTCTACACACAATACCCCATAATTAAATGTTTTGAAATGTTTGCAAATATATAACTATTTAATGAACATAAGTATTCACACCCCTGAGTCGTTACATGTTACAACCACCCTTGGCAGCGATTACAGCTGTGAGTGTTTCTGGGTAAGTTTCTAAGAGCTTTCCACACCTGAATTGTACAATATTTGTCCATTATTATTTTCAAAATGTCAAGCTCTGTCAAATCTGTTGTTGATAATTGCTAGACAACTATTTTCAAGTCTTGCAATAGTTTTCAAGCAGATTTAAGTCCAAACGAACATTCACTATCTTGTCCGAACATTCACTATCTTGGTAAGCAACTCCAGGGCAGATTTGGCCTTGTCTTTTAGGTTATCACCTGCAGAAAGGTGAATTCATCTCCCAGTGTCTGGTGGAATGAAAACTGAAACATGTTGTCCTCTAGGATTTTGCTTGTGCTTAGCTCCATTCTGTATCTTTTTTATCCTGAAAAACTCCCAGTCCTTAACAAGTACAAGGATACCCATAACATGATTCAGCCACCACTATGCTTGAAAATATGGACAGTGGTACTCAGTAATGTGTTGCATTGGATTTGCCCCAAACTTAACTTTGTATTCAGGAATTGCTTTGCCAATTTTATGCAGTATTACTTTAGTGCCTTGTTGAAAACAGGATGCATGTTTTGGAATATTTTTTATTCTGTACAGGCTTCCATCTTCTCACTCTGTCAAATAGGTTAATATTTTGGAGTCAGTACAATGTTATAGATACATCCTCAGTTTTCCCCCAAACCAAACGTATTAAACCCTGTAACTGTTTTAAAGTCACCATTAGCCTGATAATGAAATCCCTGAACGGTTTCCTTCCTCTCCGGCAACTGAGTTAGGAAGGACGCCTGTATCTTTGTAGTGACGGGGTGTATTTAAAAATATATATTTTTACCTTTATTTAACTAGGCAAGTCAGTTAAGAACAAACTCTTATTTTCAATAACGGCCTAGGAACAGTGGGTTAACTGCCTTGTTCAGGGGCAGAACGACTGATTTGTACCTTTTCAGCTCGGGGATTTGATCTAGCAACCTTTCGGTTACTGGTCCAAAGCTCTAACCACTAGGCTACAAAGGGATATTCGATGTCTGCTTTTAAAATATTTACCCATCTACCAATAGGTGCCCTTCTTTGCAAGGCGTTGGAAAACCTCCCTGGTCTTTGTGGTTGAATCTGTGTTTGAAATTCACTGCTCGACTGAGGGACCTTACAGATAATTGTATGTGTGGGGTACTGAGATGAGGTAGCCATTAAAAAAATCACGTTAAACACTATTATTGCAACTTACTATGTGACTTGTTAAGCATTTTTTTCTCCTGAACTTATTTAGACAAGCAATAACAAAGGGATTGAATACTTATTTTTTTTATTAATTAGTAAAAAAATTGAAAAATGTGATTCCACTTTGACATTACGAGGTATTGTGTGTAAGCCAGTGACAAAAATCTCAAACAATTTTAAATTTAGGCTGTAACACAACAAAATTTGGAAAAAGTCAAGAGGTGTGAATACTTTCTGAAGGCACAGAATAAATTACTTTGTTGAGCTTCACAATCAATTTGAGATACTTTTGATTTGGACATAATGCATAAAAAATGCTAATACCGGTATAATGACATAATTTTGTAATTTGGGTGAACTATCCCTTTAATTGCATTAGCTTCAGTTATCAATATACATTCAAGTGGTAAACATGCAATAAATCCATGTATTGTTTTCACAGGATAACGCGTTGGATTTTATGGAGTATACGGCCGCTCTTCACCTGATATTGCGGGGGAACCTTGAGGATAGGTTAAAGTGGTCCTTTAAAATCTACGACAAGGACGGAAATGGCAAGTTAGACCGACAAGAGGTGAAAAACCTAATTCGGGTAAGAAATTACACATCATCTTCCTCTGCATTATGCTATTGACTGGCTGCTTCGTTTTGGCCTGCAGTTGGCTACTAGTAGTTGTAGATCAGTTAGGCTAGGCTATGCACCTTCTTTTCTAAGGGTAAGAACAGCTGGACACATTTTGGTAGTATAATCTGCAGTACTCAGTTTGAAGTTTTCTAAATTGTATGACTTGTATAATACTTGTATAATACAGGTATTACATTAAACTAATGTTATTAGGACAGTGCCTTAATATGCTGTAGGTAAGGGATTAGGATCAGGTGAGGGATTATGATCAGGTCAGGGTAAAGCGACTGCGTGGGATGACTGGGGTTTTCACAAATCTAATTCTGTCTGTACATGTTATTGGATGAAAGGATGGGAGGAGCAAGTGGCTTTAATACCAATTATTTTTGGGAACACCTAGCCCTGATCCTATAGTTTATCTGGTTCTGAACTGAACCAGCCCCCATGCCTATAGGTCAGCTGAGTTCACGGCTCTGGTATTTACTGTATATATAGGACCTCAATCTTTTTCCTTTGTCCATTAAAAAGGCCTAATGTCAGAGTATTGTTTCAGTGTAAACATTTTTTTTCTCCATTTCTAAAGATGTGTTACCCCACTGATGATATGATATATGATATATTATAATGTTAATAATACTTTATTACCTAGTTTTGTTAACTCTCGATTTCCTAAATTAAGACAACATAACATTGTAAGGCAGTTGGGTAACTATAAATTTTTTTGTTACCCGTCTGCCTTAAATGTTACCTTATGTGAACTCAGTAAATTAAGCTCAGATAAACAACACTAGACAAAATATTATTTCTGTAATATAAAAGTTTATACAACTTCACATTTTTCGTCAGTGGGGTAAACCCATCTTTTTATGATGAAACCCTTTTAAATGAATACCATTTGAGATAGGACAACTGTGTAAAAAACACTTCTGTCATTCTTCACTTCTGTATTTCCCCCAACTGTATGTAATGAAATGCATCTCATACAATTGCAGATCATTTACAAAATCAAGCTTCATACAACTGCCATAAACATGACACCTAATGAAGTGTGTGACAGGATCTTTGAGCTGGTCGATGAAAATCATGATGGTAAGTGGCCCGGTTAAGCTGTATTAATGTATACAGCAGAACATGCATTCAAATCTGTACCAAATATACAGTACTTCCATCAAACCACCACGATGAACAATCTGTGTTCTAAGGGGTGGGGGGGTGGGGGGTGGGTGTCTGAGGGTGGAAATGGGGCTCACATGGAGGCATGTCAGTAATGAATGGAGAGACAGATAGCCCAAAAGAGATGGACAGAGGGATGGGCTCACAGTCTTGGAACGTTAGAATGAGATTGAAGGTGAAGGGATGATACGTGGGGTGTCATGTGGACAAATGTAAAACAGAAAGCTGCATTTATGCTATTACCCCTGAATCATCTACTATTATGGACTGATTTGTAATGAGAAGTTTAACCAAAACCTCTTCTGTACCTTCTTCCTAAATGGTGATAACAGCACATACAGCATATGATGACTGAGAAAGATAATTAAACGTTAACAGTGTAAACACTATATTATATCTGTACCACTGAGCACTGTTTCTATCCTTCTCTGGATGTAAATTCAAGCATATACTGTGTATTGAAATGTATCCTCCTTTTCACATATGGCGTGACAGTAGCACGGAAATTGGCTGAGAGGATCTCAGTGGTGTCACATATCTAAGAGATAAAACTTGTAAAACAATGTATTTTAATACATGAGGACCCACAGTTTGCATCAGAAGGGAGTCAGTGCATAGTTCTGGGGCTCCAGCTTTGACCTTGACTAAATAGTGAGTATCTTTAACTGAGGGCTATTTGGTGAAACCACTGGCTGTACTGTATGTCATTTGTACTTTCTTATATGTTAATGTATCGAGGAATGTATTCTAAGTCCCTAGGAAAAAAAGGAGTCATCGGGGAATTCCAATGGCTGAGCAATATCCTTTTGTGTTCTAATGCCATCTTCCATCAGCGGGAGACAATATACCTTTGTCACTGACCTTTACACACTGGTCAGTCTGATGTAATGGCCAGGATTAGGTAATGCAAGTGCTAATTGGTGGTCCATTTGAGGGGGACTTAGCTCTGGCATCCTCATAGTCAGGTGCTGCGTGGCCCATTATACAGAGGAAAGATGGAGGTTTTGCTACTGGTTTGTTGTTTTATTTTTAATAAGCATGAATGGCTTCCCACTTTTAATAAGCATGAATGGCTTCCTACTTTTAATAAGCATGAATGGCTTCCTACTTTTAATAAGCATGAATGGCTTCCTACTTTTAATAATCATGAATGGCTTCCTACTTTTAATACGCATGAATGGCTTCCTACTTTTAATAAGCATGAATGGCTTCCTACTTTTAATACGCATGAATGGCTTCCTACTTTTAATAAGCATGAATGGCTTCCTACTTTTAATAATCATGAATGGCTTCCTACTTTTAATAAGCATGAATGGCTTCCTACTTTTAATAAGCATGAATGGCTTCCCACTTTTAATAAGCATGAATGGCTTCCTACTTTTAATAAGCATGAATGGCTTCCTACTTTTAATAAGCATGAATGGCTTCCTAATTTTAGTAATCATGAATGGCTTCCTACTTTTAATAAGCATGAATGGCTTCCCACTTTTAATAAGCATGAATGGCTTCCTACTTTTAATAAGCATGAATGGCTTCCTACTTTTAATACGCATGAATGGCTTCCTACTTTTAATAATCATGAATGGCTTCCTACTTTTAATACGCATGAATGGCTTCCTACTTTTAATAAGCATGAATGGCTTCCCACTTTTAATAAGCATGAATGGCTTCCTACTTTTAATAAGCATGAATGGCTTCCTACTTTTAATACGCATGAATGGCTTCCTACTTTTAATAATCATGAATTCCTACTTTCTTACTAAGTTGGCACTACATCCGAGTTATGTCTAAGGCAGTAACCTTAACCTGAGAAAGATCTTGGATCATTGCCCACCAAAATGTATATTTTTTTTCCTTTTATTACAGGCCAGATTTCCTTTACTGAGTTCATGGAGGGGGCCCAGAAGGACGAGTGGGTCATGAATATGCTCAAGCTGGACGTGAACGCTAGTGGCTGGGTCATGCAGAACTGTGTAAAAATGACCTGAGCCCTCCTAACAGGGTCTACCATCTACACAGAGAGGGGTTGTGTCCCTCAAATGGCATCTGAGTTTTGTCTTTTTCTCACGAGAAACCTGATGCCTTGGGCCTAAAGATCTGTCTCTGCCTCCATGTTTGCTTGCGGTGGTTCAGGCATAGGCATGGAGCACTTTCCTCCGTATCACATCTCGTAGTTGTTCTTTTAACATGCTGTCCATGCACGTTGATGTATGTCGGAACAACAGGCCGTCTCTTTTTGAGTGCTGACCAGCTGACAGGATGGAGTCTCATTCAGCACATGGCTGTCATAGCTCACTGGAACTCTGGTAGATTTCAAACAGAGTTCAAAGGTCATATTGTGTGATATGATATTACACAGGGTCACTATCCTCAGTTTGAGTATTTACATTGCATTCAAATGTAAAAGGTTATGGAATTCTATGCTCAGTAATATTGTGACCATGGTTATGAAATTATCATATTAATAATATTATGTAATCCAAATAATTATTTCACAACCTTATACTTTCAAGTACGAAGTAAGCAGCTATTTCAAAACATTATATCAATGCAAATATCATACCATTAGTAACCTAAATGTGATATCATGTTATGTTACCCATATTTATTTTTACCTATTATAATGTTTAAGGAATTTATATCACACCAGAGAACTTAGAATGGGGATATGTTATATTATTCAATGTCAAGTACTTCAAATCCTTTCATCATACCTGTAAAAAACAACGAGGCATCACAAAAAAGCTTTAAAAACCTTTAAATATCAGCAGAGTTTAAACTGTGAACCAAACTGTTGGCTACCGTTGTTGCCAGTTCCCAAAGAGGTTATTTTAAGTATTTTATGGTAATTTCTTTAATGTAGCCTACATTTTGGAATAGCTTTACTATTGTCCACACATCAAGCTTCCACAAATTGTATTTGAGATACTTACATCAACCCTTTGATGAAGAATTAACCTTTTGATCAAGAATTAACCTTTTGATCAGTAATTAACTTTTTGATCAACATCTAGTCAGCAAGTGCTGTGATATTTGATCCAGGTAATGACTAAAGATAACACAACAGATCATTCTAGATAGAACAATCCTCATACCAAAAATATAGAATTTTGTATAGAATTATGTGCATTGAACACATTTACACCAAATATCTATATTTACATTTTGTTGAATCTAATGCAAGCATTAGATTAAGCATTAAGTGGTCTCACCATAGCAACCATTCTTTGTTTATTTATTTGACAATCGATGCACCCATCATGATAAACCACAGTCTTATTGTTGTCACATAGTTGAGAGGTGTACCTGTAAGTAAGCATTTAATTGTACTGTATATGTACCCCATGTGTATCCTGTGCATATGACAAATAAACTGGATTTGATTTGCAGGGAGAAAGAAGCTATCCACTAGTATTTTCTTGGGTGGGTGGAAAAACCTCCTTGCATCCATGACAAGGGTTCCCAGCATTGGTCTTCATGTAACCTACCACTCTAGGGTATCATGCAGGTTATATGTCCAAATCAATAGTCAAGTGCAGTTAGAAGATTGGTTCAACTGAAAACCCACATTCAAGAGGATACTGGTGGACCATTGTTTTGAACTCTTGATCCACTCTTTTTATGTTTTACCTTTATTTAACTAGGCAAGTCAGTTAAGAACAAATTCTTATTTTCAATGACAGCCTAGGAACAGTGGGTTAACTGCCTTGTTCAGGGGCAGAACAACAGATTTGTACCTTGTCAGCTCAGAGATCTGAACTTGCAACCTTTCAGTTACTAGTCCAACGCTCTAACCACTAGGCTACACTGCCACCCACTCCGTCACATGACATTTCTACGCACAAGGCATCGTTGTCTCAGAGCAGAGGTTTGTTCAAACGGTAAGGCACAAGAGTCCATGCTATATCATGAATATAGTCACAGGTAAATGCCGTTGTTCGTCCTGATGTGCTTGTCACACCCTGATCTGTTTCACCTGTCCTTGTTATTGTCTCCAACCCCTCCAGGTGTCACTTGTATCCCCCAGTGTATTTATCCCTGTGTTTCCTGTCTCTCCGTGCCAGTTCGTCTTGTATGTTTCCAAGTCAACCAGCTTTTTTTCCCATTCTCCTGCTTTTGCAGTCCTCCCGGTTTTGACCCTTGCCTGTTTCTGGACTATGTACCCGCCTGCATGACCATTCTGCCTGCCTTGACCTCAAGCCTGTCTGCCACTCTGTACCTCCTGGACTCTGAACTGGTTTTGACCTTTTGCCTGTCCATGACCATTCTCTTGCCTACTCCTTTTGGATTATTAAACATCAACTCCAACCATCTGCCTCCTGTGTCTGCATCTGGGTCCCGCGTTGTGTCATGATAGTGCTAGCAGAAGGCCTTTCAACCCATTTACCTGGGACTATATTCATTATAGTGTAGTGTCACATGCCTTACTGCTTTTAAAAAAATGTTCACAACATGCATACAAATACCGAGCAATCAGCATCCAGGATCCAAACTACCTGTTTTATAACAAGAAATCACACCCAACTGTCTGAGTCTCTGTGAGGATGGAAGAGTGAGAAAGAGGGGAAGTGAGCGAGTGTCTAGGGTTCATGAACGGTCTTCTCTATGCTCTCCAATGTGTGTACAGTACATTCACTGTGAACCTTTCAGACGCTCCAGATGCGCAGTATTTTGCACTTACCTGTGATGACTCATTGTATTACAATGTAGCTTTATACGGATTCTCCGCCGTATGTCTCTCTCTGTCCATAAGTTATATGGATTCTCCCCTGTATGTCTCTCTTTATTCATATGTTATACGGATTCTCTGTCGTATGTCTCTCTTTGTCCATATATTATACGGATTCTCCCCTGTATGTCCCTCTTTATCCATATATTATACGGATTCTCCCCTGTATGTCTCTTTATCCATATGTTATACGGATTATCTGCCGTATATCTCTCTTTATCCATATGTTTAGGGCTGTATGTCCATATGCAGAATATAAAGTGGATTTAGGTCACCTGTAGGTGTAACGGCTGTCGAAGGGAGTAGACCAAGGCGCAGCGGGTTGAGTGCTCATAATTAACTTTATTCAGAACACTAAACAAAACAAGAAAACCACAACAGCCAAACAGTACTGTTAGGTACATGAAACACTGAACAGAAAATAACCACCCACAAACACAATGAGAAAAAAAAGTACTTAAATATAGTCTCTAATCAGAGGCAACGAGATACAGCTGCCTCCAATTAGAGACCAATCCCAAACACTTCCAACCTAGACATAGACAACCTAGAATAAACATAGAAATAGACTAACATAGAACATAACCCAAAACCCCCAAAACACACAAAACAAACACCCCCTGCCACGCCCTGACCAAACTACAATAACAAAAAAAAAAAATTACTGGTCAGGACGTGACAGTAGGTTTTTGATGACCACATTTCATTTTTATTCATATAATTAATTCCCTGTGGAATTAATGAAGGGATGTATCCTCCTAACACACACAGACACGCATGCACACACACTTCCTTATGCAACATGTGTTGTGAGACACCTCTGTATGCCTTTTCCGTCCATTCGCCCGTCTGTCTGTCTGTGGGGCTGTCCGTCCATCTGTCTGTTCACCCCCAGTCTGTTTTTTAGGTGATTGATTCCCCTGAGGTTAACTGTCCTCTTAGGGTCAGACTACAGTAGGTTGATAACACGGTGAGAGGTGAGTGTTCAGCTTATACTTAACTGGATTTCACAGCTAAGGCTAATTATTACACAACACACACACACACACACACAATTTTTGTTCAGTGTCGCTGCTAAATGCATATATGCGAAACAATGACTACTTCACATTTGTTTTTCTGGAATGTAAAGTTGGAGGCCTTGCCTTGTTCATGTGTCAGTGAGCACAGGTGTGAGTTACACGATGACCTGGGACACACACCTGAAGTTAATTAAATCCAAGTCAATGAATATATTACTGGCAAACACTCTGAAACACATATACAAAGTGCTCGCTTAGGCTATTCAGTCATCTCAAATTGTTTAATGAATAAATGAATAAATACACTCAATTAATCCTAGCCATTTACCCACATACCAGGTCATTGGCATGTGGTATTCAGTGTTTAATGAATATATCCATATGCTTAAACATGAATCTACTCAGGTCGCTCTTGTAAAATAGATTTGTTCCAATGAGACTACCCTGGATTTAAACTAAGGTTGAATAAATACCAAGCAAATGAAGCTTCATGTTAGCTTTGATGACTTGTCTGATAAAGAGCAGAGAGGCAAATTTGGAGTGCGCGACATAAGGCTAATTAAATGACTTAGACTTTGTGGTCTAAGTAGGCTATACCCTCTTAGAAAAGGGTTATTCAGCTGTCCCCATAGGACAACCCTTTGAAGAACTCCTTTTGGTTCCAGGTAGAACCATTTTGGTTCTAGGTATAACCCTTTTGAGTGTGGAGGGTCATCGGTTGACTTCACCAGTCATTAATCTTGGTGAATTGTTAAATAATCCCCTCAAATATCGAAAGAATGGAATAGTACCTTATCTAACACGGGTTTTGGTGCTTGATGTATCTTGATTTGTTCCCGCCTGTCTTGATTGGATTGCTTAATAACGGATCTAAAATATCGCCAAATGTTGCAATGTTGGGTTAATCCTCAAACTCATTGACTTGGCGCAAGCCTGTCTCTGAACGCGTGGAAGGAATGGCTGTGGTAGATGACTTTTACCATCGATTGAAATCGATTCAAGTTATTCATTGAAACGTCATAGACTACCTTTAAAGGACCTGGATCTGCTGAAACCATGGGTCAATCACACAGTGAGCTAGACGACGAGGTGGCCCTCACACATATCCAGGAACTCTACCGAAAGTTCGCCAGCGAGTGTCCCAGTGGCAACATGCATTTACAGAATTCAAGAAAATCTTTGGAATTAACAGCGATTCGATAGAGGAATCCGCATACATGGACAACGTGTTTCGATCGTTTGATACAAACAATGTACGGTTTTAGGTACCTGTGTACTGATTTATTAAGCTAAGCATCTTTAGAGGAAGGGATCATGGACATCGGTAGGCTAGTAGCCTTCGTCAGAAGCTGAGACAGTTGTAGATTATACAACAATTCATTAATTGTGATATTATCTTGGTTATATAGCCTAAAGAAACACAAAATTAAAAATATGAAAAAAATATATAGCTGTTAAGAGCTTTGGACCAGTAACCGAAAGGTCGCTAGCCTGGTTCGAATCCCGAGCCGGTGAAAAATATGTTGATGTGCCCTTGAGCGAGGCACTTAACCATAATTGCAACTGTAAGTTGCTCTGGATAAGTGACTCAATATAAATGACTAAAATGTAAATGTCTGCCCTGGCTTGTATGCACGTTCTGTTTTGGCTATCCCCGCGCGCTGTCCGTGGTGCTGAAACGCTTAAATACGTAACAACGTCACACAAAGATCCTCTCCTACATCACATTCATTGGTGTTAAGTTTATTTAATTCCTTATTTTTGCTTCTACAATAATTGTTTTTATCCATAGGACAACACAGTAGACTTTATGGAGTATGTGGCAGCAGTGCACCTCGTTCTTAGAGAAAAACTCGAGGACCGACTGAGGTGGTCGTTCAAATTGTACGACAGAGATGGAAACTGACACCTTCACAAAAAGGAGCTAAAACAAGTTGTCAAAGTAAGTGTATAGGGGCTTCGTTTTTATGTGTGTTTTTTTTGTTGAAGTCCTGACTTAAACACATGGAAGCCAAAGTCCTCTCAAATGTGTTATACTACAAACTGGCCTGCCGATGTTCTTGTGGTTAAAGGCCTACGTGACGCCCACCCAGTGAATGGCCATAATAGCATCACATTTAAAAGGAGCTTCATCTTGTTTAGTCTCTATGGATTTGAAAGGTTTCCAGGAACACGTAGCCTAGTTTAGATGGTAACTTCGACCAATTAGATTGTTGAGTTCTAGGGGATCAATTGTCAGAGACATTGTGGAGGGAGTTGGCTTGGAACATCCCCTATAAGTGCCCTGAAGCTAAACAGCAGTGTATGCTGCCGGAGATCCTCTCTGAACGTGATGCATGTAAACAAGATACTGTGTATTATCCTCTCATCAAATTGAGATGCCTTAATATTTTCCCATGCTAATTGTACTTTTTAATGCACTGTGCATACCAAAACCCTATAACCAGCAAGCCTAATTATATGCAGGGATATGACACTATACGTTTGATATGATATGCAGGATATTGAGGCATAATATCTGCTTCAATCTAGACAAAATGTGTGTATGTACCCTGCTCCCACTCATCATAGTACATTCATTTTCTCATGTCTTCCTCTCTCTGCAGATCATCTACAATATCAAGAGGCATGGGAACCCATCTGAAACAGAGAACCTGACCCCTGATCAATTCAATGACCGGATCTTTGACCCAGTGGATAAGAATAAAGATTGCAAGGTGTGAGGTGTCTGTCTAGCAATAGAAATGTTGTATCTGTGTAGGCCTGTATTTGTGCAATACACTCATTCCGTTGTGGGTGTAGTAAGGAAATACAAAAACATTTCAGCTCGGCAAATTAAGGTATATGCCCAGAGTCAGCAATGTTGAGATGACGAGTGCGTGGCCTAAGAGCTCTATTTTCATGGCATCTGACCATAGCACCACCAGGAGTTTGCTAAACGGCATTGGCGCTTGGATCGGAACCGGTGCTATGGTCATATGACACGAAAATAGAGGTATTTGGCCTCGGCTTCTTCTTGTTATTAGCTGATAGGAGTAGAACCCGGTGTGGTCATCTGCTGCAGTAACCCATCTGTGACAAGGACCATTCTGCACACCACTGTTGTACTGTGCCGTTATTTGCCTGTTTGTGGCCTGCCTTTTAGCTTGCACGATTCTTGCCATTCTCCTTCGACCTCTCATTAACGAGCTGTTTTCACCCACAGGATTGCCACTGACTGGTTGTTTTTTGTTTTTCGCACCACTCTTGAAAACCCGAAACACTGTCGTGCGTGAAAAGCCCAGGAGGCCGTCCATTTCTGAAATACTGGAACCGGCGTGCCTGGCACTGACCATCATATCACGCTCAAAGTTGCTTGGGTCACTTGTTTTGCCAATTCTAATTTTCATTCAAACAGTAACTGAATGCCTCCATGCCTGTCTGCCTGCTTTATATAGTAAGCCATGGCCATGTGACTCACTGTCTGTAGTAGCGTACTATTTTTGTGAACTGGGTGGTGTACCTAATAAACTGGCCACTGATTATGTATATGGTATATATGTACAGTATACAGTTGAAGTCGGAAGTTTACATACAGTTAGGTTGGAGTCATTAAAACTCGTTTTTCAACCACTCCACAAATTTCTTGTTAACATACTATAGTTTTGGCAAGTCGGTTAGGACATCTACTTTGTGCATGACAAGTCATTTTACCAACAATTGTTTACAGACAGATAATTTGCACTTATAATTCACTGTATCACAATTCCAGTGGGTCGGAAGTTTACGTACACTAAGTTGACTGTGCCTTTAAACAGCTTGGAAAATTCCAGGAAATTATGTCATAGCTTTAGAAGCTTCTGATAGGCTAATTGACATAATTTGAGTCAATTGGAGGTGTACCTGTGGATGTATTTCAAGGCCTACCTTCAAACTCAGTGCCTCTTTGCTTGACATCATGGGGAAATCAAAAGAAATCAGCCAAGACCTCAGAAAGAAAATTGTAGACCTCCACCAGTCTGGTTCATCCTTGGGAGCAATTTCCAAATGTCTGAAGGTACCACGTTCATCTGTACAAACAATTGTACGCCAGTATAAACACCATGGGACCACACAGCCGTCATACCGCTCAGGAAGTAGACGCGTTCTGTCACCTAGAGATGAACGTACTTTGGTGCGAAAAGTGCAAATCAATCCCAGAACAACAGCAAAGGACCTTGTGAAGATGCTGGAAGAAACAGGTACAACGTATCTATATCCACAGTAAAACAAGTCCTATATCGACATAACCTGAAAGGCCGCTCAGCAAGGAAGAAGCCACTGCTCCAAAACCGCCATAAAAAAAGCCAGACTACGGTTTGCAACTGCACATGGGGACAAAGATCGTACTTTTTGGAGAAACGTCCTCTGGTCTGATGAAACAAAAATAGAACTGTTTGGCCATAATGACCATCATTATGTTTGAAGGAAAAAGTGGGAGGTTTGCAAGCCGAAGAACACCATCCCAACCGTGAAGCACCGGGGTGGCAGCATCATGTTGTGGGGGTGCTTTGCTGCAGGACGGATTGGTGCACTTCGCAAAATAGATGGCATCATGACGAAGGAAAATTATGTGGATATATTGAAGCAACATCTCAAGACATCAGTCAGGAAGTTAAAGCTTGGTCGCAAATGGGTCTTCCAAATGGACAATGACCCCAAGCATACTTCCAAAGTTGTGGCAAAATGGTTTAAGGACATCAAAGTCAAGGTATTGGAGTGGCCATCACAAAGCCCTGACCTCAATCCCATAGAAAATTTGTGGGCAGAACTGAAAAAGTGTGACTGCGAGCCAGGAGGCCTACAAACCTGACTCAGTTACACCAGCTCTGTCAGGATAAGGTTTTTAGCTGAAGAGTCTTAAGAGCTGAAGGCCTAAGGCCTCAGTGAGGAATAGGCATGGGTCATTTTCAGATTGAAACCTACTTTGTTTCGGACCATTTTTGTCCCGTTCCGTGACTGGTGATCAGGACCCTGGCCTACCAATTACCACTGGCCAGCCACTCAGTCTCAAAGACCAAGAGATGAACAAGGGAAGCAACTGAGGCTTACTATGTAAGAAGAGGTTTAGAGCTTTGACAATGTGTGAGCTACTGATCTCATATAAGGTAACTTTTGAAACATTTCACAGGGTATCCACTTTTATCCAGCTTCGTATGAGTGTCTTTGTCTTCAGTACAGTCTCTGTGTGTCTGTGTGTGTGTGTAATTGTTATTTTATTGTGTTTAGGAGCAACCTTGTTTGTGTATCCTGAAAATGTTTCACATGCAATATCCTTAATGTCTATAATACTGTATATCTGTAGTACAGGGGCGATAATCTGATATCCACTTTGGAGGGGACAATTACATGAAATTTTCTCAAGAGCAATTCCTGAGGGGGACACCAAAAGTAGTGCTGTAACACATAGCCTACATTGTAATATGGTAAATGTATATTGAGGAACCAAAGAAATAAGGTGTTTGCCGTACTCCTAACAACCGGTACCCAAAACTACACAACTAATCACAACAGCAAAACCATTGCCTTTAACAAATCTTAGTTCAGTCACCAGTTTAAGTTGAGAGTGGGGGTATCCATGGCATTTTCCAATTATGTTCCTATTTTACAAGTAAAAAAAAAATAAGAACCTTTCATAATGTTGCCAAACAAAGACTCAACAAACTTACCTGAGACTCCCTGTCTCTGCCAGTCTGTCCCTGCATATCTGTCCCCAACTCTGCTGTCTGTGTGCCATCTGTTGCCTGCTCTGCCTAATGACATCATTGTGAAACATTTCCATTAGAATTTCATTTCTTTCTTATGAACATTTTATCAACTAGTCTTTGAGATATTAGGCTACTAGGGTTCTTACTATGCGTTTTGGTGTATTGAAAAATACTCTGATGTCCGTCTTTTATTTTTCTGCCATTTTTCTACCTGGCTGGCTACACACACAGTGTGTAGGTTATTTACAGTAGGAGATGGGCTTCTATCATCTTCAATCATTCTATATGGGCTTCGATCTAAAAGGTAGCTAGCAAATGTGAAACGGATTAAAATGACAAGAGTTGACAGCTGTATGAGTTCACCATTTACACAACATATGCTGCAACCTTTTGTAATTTTAATAATTTGTTTCATATTGGCTGGCTTCCAACAATAGCTGAATTTGCAAAGCTAGCGAGCACCAATTCAGTTTCAGTGGTGTTTGCTATAATCTTTGCTACCCGGGTTAAATAAAGGTGAAATAAAATAAATAAATAAATAAAAGTTCCCTTGCGACAATTTAGCTTTTGCAACGAGACCATTAAATATATTTAAGACAATGGTAGATGAGAGTGTAGTTCTGTTCAGTTTGGACTTCAGTTTATCGTTAACCTTATCACAGGGACTTTGAAGCACTAACTTACATCATCTGCATGCTGATTCCATCTTTGACGACGCCACATAAATGGAATAGGTACTAGCTAGCTTAATAGTTAATATTTGCGCGCTAGCTCTGCATATTCAGCTAGTGTGTGTGTGCGCGATTGACTGGATGAACCTCACGGCAGTTACGTGCAAACTAAGGAACTGGCAGTGGATCAAACCATTGTGAGGCAAAGGGCGGGGGGGGGGGGTCGCAATCTTTTGAAACTTAAAAACGCGCTATTAAGTGTCTATAATCAGCACAATTGCTTTCATTGCGTATTATTAATATTATTTAAATTACATAGTTATGTTTCAGTGATATATTGGGGGGGGACAAATCATATTTTTCCCAGGATGGGGGGGTCGTGTCCCCCCCGTCCCCCCCGGGATTTCCGCCCCTGCTGTAGTAGTAAATTAATAAAATGCCTTAAAAAATAAACATTCTTCGATATTGCTATGAAGTTGAAGGTTTAATGGCAAGTGAGATTCTGGCCACATTCAGTGTACACAAACAGCAGCATCTTCCAGTTACATGATTGGCTCTTATTCCTGGGTTAAAAGTATAAACTAAGCAACACATATTTAAGGTAAGAAAAGTAAGAATGCTGTCCTAAGCTCTTTCAAGTTTAAAGAGAGGCATTACACTGATGGCCATTACACAGGTTCAAATGTCTGACCAAAGCTGACCAACAAGGAAGAGAAGGGCAAATCAGCCAATCAAGAGCTTGGGACTTTAAGGTTCTATCTGCATTTTTGTCTAAATGTAGTTATTGACATAGGTTTGTTCTGTTCAATGTTCTCTCCCTATATAGTACTCTAAATACTCCAATTCATGTTAAATTCAAAAGAATATGATTTTTTTTTAAATCACTGACACCATTCAAACCAATGAGGGTTCAGAATATTAAAGCCGATTATCTCAGAATCCTTTTTTTGCAGTTAAAACCTCATAGTCACAAGCTCTTGTAATGATACACATTTACTTTTAAAAGTCAAATATAAAACATGATCACAATTATCAAAAATATAATGTAATTATAACAAATATATATCAGCTACAAAAATATAAACAATGGAGACATGGGTCTTTGTTTTTTGTGTGTGGTTATAAGAGAAATTCCCTGGTAACGGAATTATGCTGCGACTCCAATTTTTACCCTTTAAAATGTATGCCAAACAAAAAACAATGATTTCAAAGTTGAACAAAACATACAACTATGCACAATGACTACTTTGACCAAATTATACAGTAAATAATAATCATATATTTAGTGGAAGAATTGCAGATGCTAAATTTGGATGCAGAATTACAGTAAAATCTCCCTGTTTTATTATGTTACCAAACGTTGTATCTGCACAGTTCTTCCTGTTAATGTGTTTTTGTAAAATGTTCCATGTAAATTGTTAAAATTAGTCATTGTGCATAGAGTTCTATGGTTTGTTAAAAGGATACTTTGGGATTTTGTCAATGAAGACCTTTGTCTACTTCCCCAGAGTCAGATGCCATTTTTATGTCTCTATCACAGGAGGTTGGTGGCATCTTAGTTGGGGAGGACGGGCTCTTGGTAATGGCTGGAGTGGAATATGTGGAATGGTATTAAATCCATCAAACATGGTTTCCGTGTGTTTGATGCCATTCCATTTGCTCCATTCCGGCCATTATTATGAGCCGTCCTCCCCTCAGCAGCCTCCACTGGTCTCTACATCCAGTATGAAGGAAGTTAGAGGTGGTTTCACGAGCCATCGCTAACTAGCGTTAGTGCAATGACTGGAAGTCAGTGGTATTTACTAGCTTGCTATCAGTTACCATAGACTTCCAGTCATTGCTCTAACGCTAGTTAGCAATTGCGCTAATGCTAGTTAGCAACTTACTTCAAACTGCATGCAGAGACAAATGGTATCCACGAGTTCATCTGACTCTGGGTAAGTAAAGTGCTTCATTGCCAAAATCCTGAAGTACCCCTTTAAACTTTGAAATCAATTGGTTTTGTTCAGTATGCATTTTAAGAAGAAAAAAATTGCAGTCTCAATGTAGGATGATTGTAGACTTCATCAATTTGAAAGTTAATTCTTGAAAATCATAACATTTTAATTTGATAATATTACTGAAGATCTACAGACTTCAGGGTTGATTTATTTCCTCCAACTTGAATTGTCAGATTTTATATGGCATAAAAAAACATTAAAAATAGTACCCTAGAAACCTAGATAGGCTCCCGAGTGGCGCAGCGGTCTGAGGTACTGCATTTCAGTGCTAGAGGCGTCACAACAGACAGCCTGGTTCGAATCCATGCTGTATCACAGCCGGCCGTGATTGGGATCCCTTAGGGAGGCGCACAATTGGCTCAGCGTCGTCCGGGTTTGGCCGTTGTAGGCCGTCATTGTAAATAAGAATTTGTTCTTAACTGACTTGCCTAATTAAATACAAAATAAAAAAACACCTGGGATGGGCAACTGGCGGCACCCATGCGACCCCCTTTAGAAGGCCCTTGGATCACCCCCCCCCCAAAAAAAACCAGAATACAGCTTTGTAGTGAATTTAAAACAATAAAATAAAACAAATAACAGAACAGTCTCATCAGCCAACAGTCTCCCCCATCATCAAAGTTGCCCATTCTTGGGCTACAATAATGACTCGCTGTATATATGAAGGGATACACATACTGTACTTATAAAGATGATTTACCTCGTCCTCCCTGATACATACCTTATTTGTGGGCACGCGGAGTTCGGGCAAGCGCACGCAGCAGGAGCGTCGTTGCCTGCCTTCACAGCGCGTGCGTGCCTTCGCTGTTTTTATTCACCTGACGAACATGGCCGCTGATGATTGAAGGATACCTCGGATATCTTGTGATTTCTTAACTTGAGCAATAAACATGCGCTTTTTGACGATTTCATTATAGAATATGTGAATGAACATCTTTATGAAGCGATAAATTGGGTAAGCGTTTGGGTTTTGCTATCTGACCAGTGCAAGCAGCAGTTAATGCTAGCTAACGTTAGTGTTAGCAAAATTGTCAGCTCCCGACTGGCTTATAAGGCTCCTAGCTGACATGAATTATATTATAATACTCATTAAGTAGCCTTTAGTTACATAGCGGAGGCAACGTTATAGAACAGGTTTTGCATGCTGATACATTTGGCATGCCAAGTCGAGCTGGCTAACGTAGCTAGCTAAAATGTAAATGGTCATGTTACAGTAACCTTAGCTAGGTACTTGGGGGGGGGGGCAACGTTAGTTAGCTCCTGTGTCACAGGCTGAGTCGCGCTGGATAAGAGCGTCTGCTAAATGACACATGTAAATGTAGTTAGCAAGTGTAAGCCCAATGAACAGAACAAGCACCCCCATTCCAGCTAGTTTACAATGGTTTGCGGACATGTACAAACACGTGAACGGTCAACCGGCTTTCTTTCAAAGCCATTATTAAACCATTACTAACGTTACCATGCTACTAAGGATGCAAAACCAGCAGCAAAAAAAGATGACTATATATACAACGGCGCAGTCAGCGAGTAGCTAATAATGTCGATAACGTTCAGCGGTGCCTGCGGCTGATAATGTAATAAACCTCGTAGGGCCAACCCTGCATTTTTCTGCTGTAGATTATTAACGCTCTGTTACGGGCCAGTGAAACCGAGGAATGAGATTTGGGCAGCTGGGCACAGAGGGAGCGGCAGGACTTGCTGTGGTACAGTATGCATGAGTGAACTGGTTTGGCCTGATTTTCTCCTGGCTGTATGTCATGTGACATGTGCGTCAAACAGCTAAGTGCTTTTGGCTGCCAGCATCTCCGGGCACTCCGTTAAATGACTGGCTTCCAGCCCTTGTTGTGCAATATAACAACAACTCACCATAACTGTCTAGATTGCAGAATCATAAACAACACACTGCTCATTGTCATTAGTAGCAGCCAGAATTGAGTGATTCCTCACTCCTCTCCATTAACATGACCTCAAATCAAATTGTATTAGTCACGTGCCGAATACAACCTTACAGTGAAATATTTACTTACGAGCCCCTAATCAACAATGCAGTTACAAAAATATATGAATAAGAACAAGAAATAAAAGTAACAAGTAATTAAAAGAACAATAGCGAGACTATATACCGGGGGTACCGGTACAGAGTCAATGTGCGGGGGCACCGGTTACAGACCTGGGCCTGTATTGACAACAAGTCTCAGAGTGCTGATCTTGGATCAGTTTAGTCTTTTCAGTCATAATGAGTAAGGTTATATGGACGGGGGTCCTTGATCAGCACTCTTACTCTGAAATGCTTGATCCCTGGCATGTAACAAGCTGTTCATGGAATAGGCTAGTCTGTGAGTGGGAACCAATGTAGCCTCACTGTGGTGCACTCGAAGGTGCAGTAGCCCAACAAATGGGTGTATTCATTAGTCGGATTCTGTTGAAAAACGTCTGTTGCAAGAGGGGGTGAATACCGTAGGCCTATGCCTTATCTTAGTCTTGCGTTATGTCAGTTAGGCTATGGATAGACATCATTTCACAAACATAGGGTATTTGACACCCTAGTGTAGTTGTGCAAATTAAAAAGCAAACGGATTTGCTGTCACAAGAATAAAACAAGTAAAAACAATTTTTTAGAGTTTGCTTTAAAACATGTAAAAATCTACTATATGTAAGCTTGCATGCTTGTTTTCACTCATGCATTCCACACTACTCACAATACCTAGGCTAGTATTGGGTCCTAGAGCCTGAGGAACCTCTTGGGGGACATTTCAACATTTCTGTGGACCGAGATATGTTTGGTGTTCCCAAATTAATTATGTGGCACAGGCCTTGAAAAAGCCCCAGGATCTGAAACTGACATTGGTATGTTGTTGTTGAAAACAGCCCTCAAGACAGCTCAGTGACTCAACTTCTGATGCAAGACCTTCAGAGCTTCACTGAAGCTTGAATTTGATAGGCCGCTTAAGTTTTAGCCTAGCCGCAGCAGTGCTTCCAGCTCAGATGAGGTTTAGTCATTGTTATCCCAAATTTCATCAAATGTCCTGTGTTAGTTGTCATGGTTATGTGTAGGGTAGCCTATTTGTTAAATGCTTTGGTTGTGGATTAAATGTCCCTGTTGTTTATTTGACCCCAGGAAGTAGCACTCTAAACCATGCTGAAGTGGTTTTCCAATGAAGATGGTGCTCCTGGCCAGGGAGTAAGTATCAAACCAACATGTCTGTTTGTGAAGGAATGCACCTGTGCTATGCATGTCTGTGTGTACGCATGTGTGTGCAATGTCGTGTGTGTTCTTTCAAAGCCATCAGCGCATAACCCCATAGATGGGGGGAGGGGATTAGGGAGAGTGCTGAGCACACAGCTTTTGACTGTGAGGATCAGAACTCGTACTTCCTGTAGTGAAGCCACAACTACCCCACCTCCGCCCCAATTCACGACAATCAACCCTAACAACAACCCCACAGACTTTTCCTTTCAGTCCCTAGCCTAGCCCATTCTCCTTGTTCTTATCCCTTAGCTGTTTGTATAATACATTTATTGGAGTGGGGCTATGTTATTAGCTGAAACCTGTCCAGTCCTCACACATCTAGAATCCCTCCAAACATTACCATAGTGACGACATGGAGCTGTCCCCCTGTGTATACTCCATCTCTTTCTCATCCATACTGTGCCCTCCTCTGTCCCAGCGAAGGCTAGCTTTCTGTTTTCACTAACATATTGTCTCTCTCTCTCCTTGTCTGTCTCTCGTGTCTCTCTCCTCGTCGCTCTCTCTCTCTCCTCGTCGCTCTCTCTCCTCGTCTCGGTCTCTCCTCGTCTCTCTCTCCTCATCTCTCTCTCTGCTTGTCTCTCCTCGTCGCTCTCTCTCTACTCGTCTCTCCTCACCTCTCTCGCCTTGTCTCTCTGTCTTTCTCTTGTCTCTCTCTCTCTCCTTGTCTCGCTCTCTCCTTGTCTCGCTCTCTCCTTGTCTCTCTCTCTCCTTTTCTCTCTCTCTCCTTGTCTCTCTTCTCGTCTCTCTCTCTCTGTCCTCGTCTGTCTATCTCCCCCTCCTGGCTCTGTACCATATCTCCCTCCCCCATCCTACCCTTGGTCCCCGGTCTCTCTCCAGGTGCTCGGCTCCCCCCAGGGTGGTGCTGGTGCTGGAGGAGGAGAAGGAGGCCAGGCAGCCCTGGTGGAGTTGGCGGAGCGGCTGGCCCAGACAGAGCAGCTGGTGTCCCAGCTGAAGGAGCTGATCCGGGAGAAGGATGGCTCGCTGCGCACCAAGGACGAGCAGCTCAAGGTACGTCCTGGGTGCTACAGTTTGATGATGCCCCTAGACACTCTCCCGAATGCCTAACCCTAACCATTAGGAGGTGAATATTTTTAAACTGACCGTGGATCAGTTCTTACCAACTGCAACATTGTGGCAGTTCAAGGCCCTCCTAAAGCCACAGGGATTGGTGACGGACAAAGCAGAGGCATTTATCAGAAAGCGCAATGCAAACACGGCCACGGCAGAGTGAGGCCCATATGTTGTCAGTTTGTTTTTAATTCAAGCCAATAGAATCACTCATCCTGTTTCAATGGCAGGGAGTGGTTTAGTTACTTCTGTCTATTCATTTACAAGTCAAAGTCCACTTGTGCGGCACAGAGTGCTGACACCATTTCTGCATCCCAAATGTCACCCTATTCCCGATATAGTTCACTACCGGGTACTGGTCAAAAGATGTGCACTATATAGGAATTAGATGGGTCCTGGTCAAAAGTAGTACACTATATAGGGATTCGGTGGGCCCTGGTCAAAAGTAGTGCACTACAGTGCCTTGCGAAAGTATTCGGCCCCCTTGAACTTTTTGACCTTTTGCCACATTTCAGGCTTCAAACATAAAGATATAAAACTGTAATTTTTGTGAAGAATCAACAACAACTGGGACACAATCATGAAGTGGAACTAAATTTATTGGATATTTCAAACTTTTTTTAACAAATAAAAAACTGAAAAATTGGGCGTGCAAAATTATTCAGCCCCCTTAAGTTAATACTTTGTAGCGCCAGCTTTTGCTGCGATTACAGCTGTAAGTCGCTTGGGGTATGTCTCTATCAGTTTTGCACATCGAGAGACTGAAATCTTTGCGCATTCCTCCTTGCAAAACAGCTCGAGCTCAGTGAGGTTGGATGGATGGAGAGCGTTTGTGAACAGCAGTTTTCAGTTCTTTCCACAGATTCTCGATTGGATTCAGGTCTGGACTTTGACTTGGCCATTCTAACACCTGGATATGTTTATTTGTGAACCATTCCATGGTAGATTTTGCTTTATGTTTTGGATCATTGTCTTGTTGGAAGACAAATCTCCGTCCCAGTCTCAGGTCTTTTGCAGACTCCATCAGGTTTTCTTCCAGAATGGTCCTGTATTTGGCTCCATCCATCTTCCCATCAATTTTAACCATCTTCCTTGCCCCTGCTGAAGAAAAGCAGGCCCAAACCATGATGCTGCCACCACCATGTTTGACAGTGGGGATGGTGTGTTCAGGGTGATGAGCTGTGTTGCTTTTACGCCAAACATAACGTTTTGCATTGTTGCCAAAAAGTTCGATTTTGGTTTCATCTGACCAGAGCACCTTCTTCCACATGTTTGGTGTGTCTCCCAGGTGGCTAGTGGCAAACTTTAAACAACACTTTTTATGGATATCTTTAAGAAAGGGCTTTCTTCTTGCCACTCTTCCATAAAGGCCAGAATTGTGCAGTATACGACTGATTGTTGTCCTATGGACAGAGTCTCCCACCTCAGCTGTAGATCTCTGCAGTTCATCCAGAGTGATCATGGGCCTCTTGGCTGCATCTCTGATCAGTCTTTTCCTTGTATGAGCTGAAAGTTTAGAGGGACGGCCGGGTCTTCGTAGATTTGCAGTGGTCTGATACTCCTTCCATTTCAATATTATCGCTTGCACAGTGCTCCTTGGGATGTTTAAAGCTTGGGAAATCTTTTTGTATCCAAATCCGGCTTTAAACTTCTCCACAACAGTATCTCGGACCTGCCTGGTGTGTTCCTTGTTCTTCATGATGCTCTCTGCGCTTTAAACGGACCTCTGAGACTATCACAGAGCAGGTGCATTTATACGGAGACTTGATTACACACAGGTGGATTCTATTTATCATCATTAGTCATTTCGGTCAACATTGGATCATTCAGAGATCCTCACTGAACTTCTGGAGAGAGTTTGCTGCACTGAAAGTAAAGGGGCTGAATAATTTTGCACGGCCAATTTGTCAGTTTTTTATTTGTTAAAAAAGTTTGAAATATCCAATAAATTTCGTTCCACTTCATAATTGTGTCCCACTTGTTGTTGATTCTTCACAAAAAATACTGTTTTATATCTTTATGTTTGAAGCCTGAAATGTGGCAAAAGGTCGAAAAGTTCAAGGGGGCCGAATACTTTCGCAAGGCACTGTATATAGGGATTAGATGGGCCCTGGTCAAAAGTAGTGCACTATATAGGGATTAGATGGGCCCTGGTCAAAAGTAGTGCACTATATAGGGAATAGAGTGCAATTTGGGACACAGCCCATGTCTACAAGAGGGCTGCTGAGGAATTTACAACCAATTTATTTTGTCCAATAGAAACACTGTGGTCTCTACTGATACTACAGCCATAGATGGCAGACCATAGCTTATCACTGTCTACCTGAGAAGCTCCATAGATAGACTATATCGTAAAACAGGGTTGGAGTCCACAGGGAATAGTATAGGCTATTATCGCTAACTCACAGTCCAACCAAGGTGCATGAATGAAGAAACAGACTGGCTAATATGTGAGAGGTATTCATGCCGTCTGAGATCACAGCACAGTGCATCACATAAGAAAAACCCAACCCATAAATGCAGTGTCCATATGGCCTTTTTAAGGCATAGTTAGCCCAAATTAGCTTTTTACAGTTATGCTTATTAAGACTTAATGCCGTAGACATGACAACTCCAAAGAGTAGAATACCCTTCCAAATCGGAGCAAGAAATGCAGTGAATGTGTGACACCCTTAGTTCTAACTAAAGGTACCATGTCTCTTTCTCTCTCTCCCACCCCTTCTTTTCTACACAGGCAGAGAAGGAGGCATGCGAGGCCAAGCTGTCCAAGATGCGTCTCCAGAACAAAGCCAAGGTCACCTCCCTCAGCGCCCAGCTGGAGGAGCTGAAGAAAGGAGGTGGAGCTGGGGGCCAGGGGACTCCCACCCACAGTAAGAAGGTAACACGCTCACACACATACATGCACATATGTTTGCACGTGCGTACGCATGCAGACGGACAGACAGACACATCCATCCACCCACCCAAGTTCAGTGAGCAATAGCAACAGGAAACCACAGTAACCCTTCTGACCTTTGACCCTGTTTTTCCCTGCGTGTGACCCCTGTAGGGAGCTGCAGAGGGAAGCGAGCAGGCCAGCCGTGGGAAGATCCTCCTCCTTAGGAAGAAGGTGGAGGAGCTAGAGCATCAGCTGTCACAGAGAGATGAGGAACTGGAAGTCAAGGTACTACCTACATCCTTTTTAGATTTGAATTTTGAAGCAGCAAAATGTGAAGGAAGTTCAAAGGGGTGTAAACTTTCTTTAGGCATTGTACATGCATTCATACTAGCTTTATAATGCCTTATGAAACTTGGTTTGGTTTAGGGAATGTTCACATTCACAGTTTAAAGCTTAGTTGCTATATACAGTGCATTTGGAAAGTATTCAGACCCCTAGACTTTTTCCACATTTTGTTATGTTACAGCCTTATTCTGAAATGGATTCCATATTTTTTTCCCCCTCATCAATCTACACACAATACCCCACAATACCCCATTCAATCTTGGTTTCATCAGACCAGAGAATCTTTTTTTAGTCCTTTAGATGCCTTTTGGCAAAATCCTAGCTGGCTGTCATGTGCCTTTTACTGAAGTGGCTTCCGTCTGGCCACTCTACCATTCAGGCCTGATTGGTGGAGTGCTGTAGAGATGGTTGTCCTTCTGGAAGGTTCTCCCATCTCCACAGAGGAACTCTGGAGCTCTGTCAGCGTGACCATCGGGTTCTTGGTCACCTCCCTGACCAAGGCCCTTGTCCCCCGATTGCTCAGTTTGGCCGGGCAGCCAGCTCTAGGAAGAGTCTTGGTGGTTCCAAACTTCTTCCATTTTTAAGAATGATGGAGGCCACTGTTCTTCGGGACATTCAATGTTGCAGAAATGTTTTGGTACCCTTCCCCAGATCTGTGCCTCTACACAATTCTGTTTCGGAGCTCTACAGACAATTCCTTCGACCTCATGGCTTGGTTTTTGCTCTGACATGCACTGTCAACTGTGGGACCTTATATAGACAGGAGTGTGCCTTTCTAAATCATGCCCAATCAATTGAATTTACCACAGGTGGACTCCAATCAAGTTGTAGAAACATCTCAAGGATGAACAATGGAAACAGGATGCACCTGAGCTTAATTTCGAGTCTCATAGCAAAGGGTCTGAATACTTATGTAAATAAGGTATTTCAGTTTTTTAGAATAAGGCTGTAACGTAACAACATTTGGAAAAAAGGAAGGGGTCTGAATACTTTCCAAATGCAGTGTACATAACTACAGTACACAAATAAATGAATACTGTGTTACTAAGCTAAGGCCATAACAATGTTGTTAGTGTTCCAGTGGACTTTAGTGTGTCACTAAAACATTCCACAGTAAAAATGCTTTAATACTCAGTGTATGTGTAGTATAGAACATGGCTTTCGTCAATCCAGTGTGATTGTGAACTAACCTTTTCAAACAACCCTTTATTTTTAGCCTACATACCGGTAGTAACAAGAGAATGTCACCACTCCAAATAGAAACATTGTTCCTGAGCAGAAAGCCCAGGTCCATGTTTCCTTAGCCAGCGGACAGATAAGGGAAGCCAATATCCTCCTGCAAGGATGTGAGGAATGAGTTGGCGTAGTGTTATTATCTCCTGCAAGGTGCCCTCAGGCCACGGCTAATATGGGTCCTGTTCATTAGGCACCAAGTGCAAGAAAACAAACTGAAACAGAGAAGTACTGCCTGGACTTGTTTTCTGTTGCAAACTGTTTTGCTACGTCATGCCCTAATGAATGTGACCGAGGTGTTTGCCTCCATCCTCTTATCTACAAAGTAATTTCTCCTACTAGGCCTATTCAGAATGTCTCACAGTGCTCAGCTCTCATTTCCTTAACTATGGGAATGTTCATATCCCATGGCTATGTTTTAATACACTGTGGCCTTGTCAGTGAGATATGAGAGGTTGTGTCCTAGAGTTTAGAAAAATGTATTTTAGTGTCACTCCACAATGATACAAAATATAGATTTTTCAAACCACATTGTGGACCACTCAGTTTTGAGACACTAAAAACAGTCCTAGTCAAACATGGTAGAGGCATCATCTATAGTGCATTACATCATCTATACACATGTATGCATAAACAGAACGACGTACAGGAGACACAAGGACAGTTGGTCCCTTATAAAGACATGTCTCCTTTGGAGGATAAGGTGGCATGCTTTATTAATAGTATTACCTGATAACATTAGCTGATAATATTACCTGATAACAACTAGACCTAGGTCGATCCGTCCCAGGTCGATCCGTCCCAGGTCGATCCGTCCCAGGTCGATGCGTCCCAGGTCGATGCGTCCCAGGTCGATGCGTCCCAGGTCGATGCGTCCCAGGTCGATGCGTCCCAGGTCGATCCGTCCCAGGTCGATCTTGTAGCCAAGGCCTACTCTGTTAAATAGAGAATAGGTCTTTAGTCATGTTTGTGGTTCAGGTTGCTTTGTCCATCAAGTGTGTTTGTATAGTGTGTCTGTCTTTTCATACTTAGTTGTATCTGATCCAGTATCTTCAAGGTGTTTGGAAAATTCTCAAAATTGTGTGTGAATGAGTATATATTTTTTGTGTTTGAGTGTTGTTGTGTCTACTGTGTGTGTGTGTGAATGAGTATATCTTTTTTGTGTTTGAGTGTTGTTGTGTCTACTGTGTGTGTGTGTGTTTGTTGGTGTGAATGAGTATATATTTTTTGTGTTTGAGTGTTGTTGTGTCTACTATGTGTGTGTGTGAATGAGTATATCTTTTTTGTGTTTGAGTGTTGTTGTGTCTACTGTGTGTGTGTGTGTTTGTGTGTGAATGAGTATATATTTTTTGTGTTTGAGTGTTGTTGTGTCTACTGTGTGTGTGTGTGTGCGCCGATGTGCATCTGACCCATGCCCACGTCTTTCCCTCTACCAGTCACGAGAGCTGGAGGACCAGAGGCAGCGTGGGGTGGACATGGACGCCATGCTGGTGGAGCGAAACAGGAAGCTGTCAGAGAAGGAGGCCTACATAGTCCACCTGCAGATGGGCATGGCCACCGGAGAGCAGACGGCCACGCCTACAGCCCAACCCGACACGGAGCACAGGGTAAATACAAATTCCAGAAGCTTTATTGTCCTTGAAATATACATCACATGGACAAATTGGCATGACCGAACAATGATGCTTCTGCTATTGGGACACTACGGATTTCAGAGAGAAGTTGGGGGTACCAGTAACAGTATCACCAGCCCTGGTCCTGGAGATACACGGGGTGTGCAGCTTTTTGTTCCAGACCAGCACGGTCATATTATCCATGACCTCATGCACACAATCTAATACGAGGTTTCCCACAACACAGTCCAATACGAGGTTTCCCACCACACAGTCTAATACGAGGTTTCCCACCACACAATCTAATACGAGGTTTCCCACCACACAGTCTAATACGAGGTTTCCCACCACACAATCTAATACGAGGTTTCTCATTCCCACCACACAATCTAATACAAGGTTTCCCATTCCCACCACACAATCTAATACGAGGTTTCCCATTCCCACCACACAATCTAATACAAGGTTTCCCATTCCCACCACACAATCTAATACGAGGTTTCCCACCACACAATCTAATACAAGGTTTCCCATTCCCACCACACAGTCTAATACGAGGTTTCCCACCACACAATCTAATACGAGGTTTCCCACCACACAATCTAATACTAGGTTTCCCACCACACAATCTAATACTAGGTTTCCCACCACACAATCTAATACGAGGTTTCCCACCACACAATCTAATACGAGGTTTCCCACCACACAATCTAATACGAGGTTTCCCATTCCCACCACACAATCTAATACAAGGTTTCTCATTCCCACCACACAATCTAATACGAGGTTTCTCATTCCCACCACACAATCTAATACGAGGTTTCCCACCACACAATCTAATACGAGGTTTCCCATTCCCACCACACAATCTAATACGAGGTTTCCCATTCCCACCACACAATCTAATACGAGGTTTCCCATTCCCACCACACAATCTAATACGAGGTTTCCCACCACACAATCTAATACGAGGTTTCTCATTCCCACCACACAATCTAATACGAGGTTTCCCATTCCCACCACACAATCTAATACGAGGTTTCCCATTCCCACCACACAATCTAATACGAGGTTTCTCATTCCCACCACACAATCTAATACGAGGTTTCTCATTCCCACCACACAATCTAATACGAGGTTTCCCACCACACAATCTAATACGAGGTTTCCCACCACACAGTCTAATACGAGGTTTCTCATTCCCACCACACAGTCTAATACGAGGTTTCTCATTCCCACCACACAATCTAATACGAGGTTTCCCACCACACAATCTAATACGAGGTTTCCCACCACACAATCTAATACGAGGTTTCCCACCACACAATCTAATACTAGGTTTCCCACCACACAATCTAATACTAGGTTTCCCACCACACAATCTAATACGAGGTTTCCCACCACACAATCTAATACGAGGTTTCCCACCACACAATCTAATACGAGGCTCATTCCCACCACACAATCTAATACGAGGTTTCCCATCCCACCACACAATCTAATACGAGGTTTCCCACCACACAATCTAATACGAGGTTTCTCATTCCCACCACACAATCTAATACGAGGTTTCCCATTCCCACCACACAATCTAATACGAGGTTTCCCACCACACAATCTAATACGAGGTTTCCCACCACACAATCTAATACGAGGTTTCTCATTCCCACCACACAATCTAATACGAGGTTTCCCATTCCCACCACACAATCTAATACGAGGTTTCCCACCACACAATCTAATACGAGGTTTCTCATTCCACCACACAATCTAATACGAGGTTTCTCATTCCCACCACACAATCTAATACGAGGTTTCCCACCACACAATCTAATACGAGGTTTCCCACCACACAATCTAATACGAGGTTTCCCATTCCCACCACACAATCTAATACGAGGTTTCCCATTCCCACCACACAATCTAATACGAGGTTTCCCACCACACAATCTAATACGAGGTTTCCCACCACACAATCTAATACGAGGTTTCCCATTCCCACCACACAATCTAATACGAGGTTTCTCATTCCCACCACACAATCTAGTACGAGGTTTCTCATTCCCACCACACAATCTAATACTAGGTTTCCCACCACACAATCTAATACGAGGTTTCCCACCACACAATCTAATACGAGGTTTCCCACCACACAATCTAATACGAGGTTTCCCACCACACAATCTAATACTAGGTTTCCCACCACACAATCTAATACGAGGTTTCCCACCACACAATCTAATACGAGGTTTCCCACCACACAATCTAATACGAGGTTTCCCATTCCCACCACACAATCTAATACGAGGTTTCCCATTCCCACCACACAATCTAATACGAGGTTTCTCATTCCCACCACACAATCTAATACGAGGTTTCCCATTCCCACCACACAATCTAATACGAGGTTTCTCATTCCCACCACACAATCTAATACGAGGTTTCCCCCACCACACAATCTAATACGAGGTTTCCATTCCACCACACAATCTAATACGAGGTTTCTCATTCCCACCACACAATCTAATACGAGGTTTCTCATTCCCACCACACAATCTAATACGAGGTTTCTCATTCCCACCACACAATCTAATACGAGGTTTCTCATTCCCACCACACAATCTAATACGAGGTTTCTCATTCCCACCACACAATCTAATACGAGGTTTCTCATTCCCACCACACAATCTAATACGAGGTTTCTCATTCCCACCACACAATCTAATACGAGGTTTCTCATTCCCACCACACAATCTAATACGAGGTTTCCCACCACACAATCTAATACGAGGTTTCTCATTCCCACCACACAATCTAATACGAGGTTTCCCACCACACAATCTAATACGAGGTTTCTCATTCCCACCACACAATCTAATACGAGGTTTCCCACCACACAATCTAATACAGGTTCCCACCACACAATCTAATACGAGGTTTCCCCACCACACAATCTAATACGAGGTTTCTCATTCCCACCACACAATCTAATACGAGGTTTCCCATTCCCACCACACAATCTAATACGAGGTTTCCCACCACACAATCTAATACGAGGTTTCTCATTCCCACCACACAATCTAATACGAGGTTTCTCATTCCCACCACACAATCTAATACGAGGTTTCCCACCACACAATCTAATACGAGGTTTCCCACCACACAGTCTAATACGAGGTTTCTCATTCCCACCACACAGTCTAATACGAGGTTTCTCATTCCCACCACACAATCTAATACTAGGTTTCCCACCACACAATCTAATACGAGGTTTCCCACCACACAATCTAATACGAGGTTTCCCACCACACAATCTAATACTAGGTTTCCCACCACACAATCTAATACGAGGTTTCCCACCACACAGTCTAATACGAGGTTTCCCACCACACAATCTAATACGAGGTTTCCCACCACACAATCTAATACGAGGTTTCCCACCACACAATCTAATACGAGGTTTCCCACCACACAATCTAATACGAGGTTTCCCACCACACAATCTAATACGAGGTTTCCCACCACACAATCTAATACGAGGTTTCCCACCACACAATCTAATACGAGGTTTCCCACCACACAATCTAATACGAGGTTTCCCACCACACAGTCTAATACGAGGTTTCCCACCACACAATCTAATACGAGGTTTCCCACCACACAATCTAATACGAGGTTTCCCACCACACAATCTAATACGAGGTTTCCCACCACACAGTCTAATACGAGGTTTCCCACCACACAGTCTAATACGAGGTTTCCCACCACACAATCTAATACTAGGTTTCCCACCACACAGTCTAATACTAGGTTTCCCACCACACAATCTAATACGAGGTTTCCCACCACACAATCTAATACGAGGTTTCCCACCACACAGTCTAATACGAGGTTTCCCACCACACAGTCTAATACGAGGTTTCCCACCACACAGTCTAATACGAGGTTTCCCACCACACAATCTAATACAAGGTTTCCCATTCCCACCACACAATCTAATACGAGGTTTCCCACCACACAATCTAATACGAGGTTTCCCACCACACAATCTAATACAAGGTTTTTGGGTGGTTTTCCAGGCGTTGCCGGAGGAGAGCGGAGCGGGCTCCCTGGCAGAGCTGCAGCTGCTGGTCCTAAGTCTGACCAGGAAGGTGGGAGAGGGTGATGAACGTTACAGCCTGCTGCAGGAGCAGACTGAGAGCCTCAAGGAGCTCCTAGTCACAGAGAAGGCTGCCTTCGAGGACAAGGAGAACATGTACAAGCAAAACGTAGGTTATGGTGAAAAATCACAGATTTCGCAGATGTGATTTTTTTTTTTAACGTGATTTATCAGCAAATCTGCTTATTACTTTAGATTTGTTTTATATAAGAGGTATGTACTATTTTTTTAATCATCACATTATTTATCGTCACGTTTATTAATGACACATAAACATTAAAACAAAAAAATCCAGCTACAACTCAGCTCCTCCCCCCGTCCCTGTAAAATCTTTTTAAAAAAGAAGCTTTTTCATGTTTGCTGTGTCATGGCCAATAACATCACTGTTCACCTCATCAGCTGAAGAAATCACAAGCGCTCTATTTCCCTGTCAGACCAGCCTTGACCAGCCGTGTATTACATTTACATTTTAGTCATTTAGCAGACGCTCTTATCCAGAGCGACTTACAGTAGTGAATGCATACATTTCATACATTTCATACATTTAATTTTTTTTTTTTTTTTTTGTACTGGCCCCCCGTGGGAATCAAACCCACAACCCTGGCGTTGCACACACCATGCTGGCATTGCAAACACCATGCTCTACCAACTGAGCCACAGGGAAGGCGTATTCAAGCTTCCCTGTCAGACCAGCCGTATATTCAAGCTTCCCTGTCAGACCAGCCGTGACCAGCCGTGTATTCAAGCTTCCCTGTCAGACCAGCTGTGACCAGCCGTGTATTCAAGCTTCCCTGTCAGACTAGCCGTGACCAGCCGTGTATTCAAGCTTCCCTGTCAGACCAGCTGTGACCAGCCATGTATTCAAGCTTCCCTGTCAGACCAGCCGTGACCAGCCGTGTATTCAAGCTTCACAAATGTCTTCTGAATGAACTGTCGTTTCAGATCCAGACGTTTAAAGACATCATTCTGCAGAAAGACAACAAGCTAACGGAGGTCAACCAGATGCATGAACAGGAGCTCTTCAAGTTGGCCGCCAAGTCTGACGCCAGCGCTGATCTGGAACAGGTAAACTAGACTAGAGGATTTACCGCTGTTACTTTTGTTTTACCATTAAAATGACCAGTAAAATCGACTATGAACCCACTTTAAATGGTCCTTATTCCGTGAAGTTACTCTATTCATTCTGAACTCTGTAACCCGGCTGCATGCTAGCTGTAGATACACTATAGATTATTCTATCTTAAGTCATTGGAAGGAACGTTCTGTTTCCAAACAGTTATACATCCAGCAAATTGTACCAAAAGTTAACATTTCCAGTTACAACATGCAATGTGCTAGTGTGACCACAAGACCAAGTTGTGATGTACAGTATCACTGCTGTGCACCGTGGGTAGTGTAGTTGCTGACATGGCTGTCTGTCCTCCCCAGCTCTTGAAGGCTCTGAAACAGAAACTACATGAGAAGGAGGTGGTGCTGCAGGGTAAAAACCAGGTGATTGACGTCCTCCAGGGGGAGGTGGACTCCAGAGACCAGCAGATCAAGGTGAGAGGTTATTTAAATAGGTCAAACTTTATTTAAGGTGAACTATCCCTTTAAGGGGTCCTCTTTGTGTCTCAGGTAGAGCATGGTGCTTGCACCGCCTGGATCAGGGGGTTTGTTTCCCACTGGGGCCACCCATATGAAGAATGTATGCACACATGACTGTACGTCGCTTTGAATAAAAGCTTCTGCTAAATGGCATATATTATGATATATTATAAGGAACCGCATGGGTGTTAACAGCTATACCCATTGGAAGGGTGGGCCAAAACAATATGGGCTACGTTCCAATTTTCTTATTTTCTCCCAAAGTGTGTGTCCACTTCCAAAGCTTCCTGCATTCATTTAACAATGACGAGAACTCTCTCTAGACTACTCTTAAATCAATCCAATGCTTTTAGATCCCTTAAAGGGAGTGTGCAAGTGCACACTACTAGGAAAAGGGTGGAGAATCAAGGATACAGTCTTGGTGATGGCTACTACTATAATGAATAATAATAATAATTTGGTGGGTGCTTATATTTGTCCTATTTCATACATGTACAAGTGTGTATTAATACGCCTGTGTGAATTCTAAATGTCTTTTTTGTGTATCCCATCTCTCCGGACACCCTCGGAGTGTGGCGTGACGGCCAGGGTCTGCCACTATCAACGGTGACCCTGGAGTAATTCACTTCAGATGAGGGAGACCAATCCCCTTATGATGTCATCTCTCTCGCGACAACCCTAGCCTAGAACAGTGATCACCAATTGTCCCTCCTTTCCTCATCCATCCCTCTCTCTCCCCTCCTCCTGCTCTTCCCTCATCCCTCCTTTTCTCTCCCAGGACCTGGTGGAGCGGGCGCGGCGGCTGCAGGTGGAGCGCGAGAGCCTCGGGTCCAAGATGGAGGCTGAGAAGCACGTGATGCGGGCTCAGCTGCGTGACCTCTTGGAGAAGCATCAGGGCGAGCTGCGCCGTGCCACCGAGTGCCACGAGGCCCAGCTGGCTGAGCGGGAGCAGGCACTTCGCGGGCAGCTACAGGAGGAGCTGGGAAGGACCCCTGTCTCCGAGCTTCAGACCCAGACGCAAGCAGGGAGTGGCAGGGATTCTCCAGCCACGGCCCAGAGGATGAACGAGCTGGAAGGTAGGTAGTCGGTACAGATGTGGACAGATACACACACATTCTACAGACCATAGGATGCTTTTTAATGTTGATGGGCTTCCTGGGATGTTAAGCTCTTCTTCAGGTCTTGTGAAGATCTCATGATCTGCTTTTCTCCTGTCACTCTCCTTTCTCTCTCTGTCTCCCCCCCTTCTTTCTCGTCTCTCGCAGCACAAGCCAAGCTGAAATTTGAGGAGGCCAGTAAATCGGAAGCCAAGTTCCTAAAGATGAAAGCCTGGTCAAAGTCTCGTATTCGACAGCTGGAGGACGAGGTGAGGAAAAGCCAGGTAAGAGATTCAGTTATATCTAGCAAACTAACTGTAACATTTTAATTAGGCGGGGATGAGTACATTTATAGCGTGATGATCAATGTTGTAACTTTTCTGTAACAATGGTCTGTGAGAAGAGGGCAATTATTTTAGCAGAGTTTAATTCAGAGCTCCCATCTATTAAGACTTCTGTGATTAGTATGCTCAGAGGGCACGTGTCCTTGGGAGAGGGAAAATGTTGTCCTGAATGTATGTCGTACACGTTTAGTCTCATTCAAGAAACAGACATGTTGCGCTGAGCTTTCCTTGACCTGTGAGCTTTGACCCTCCTCCAGTCTGGTAGAGTGGGCCCTGACGTGACGTCCCTGCGTAGCCGCATCACGGATCTGGAGGAGGAGCGGGAGGAGACGCTGTGGAAGCTGGAGCAGTACGACGAGATCAAGGCCAAGAACGGTGAGGAGATTCTTCAACTATCATCAATCATCTGACTACACTTATCTGGACCATGGTGTAATGAACTTTAACGTGCTAGCTAGTTTTGTAAGTGTTATCTTATTGTGGACTTCTCCTTGGTGTTATCATTTATAACTCTTTAAAAAACTGTGATAATTGGGTATTTAGCAAACGCCCCACCCCCTCTTTTGTCTAGCGTTTTTGGAGAATTTAGCAATGCTAGAAAAAAAAGCATTTCTTTAAATTCAAAGTGAACTATCTCTTTAACAAAAGGGTTTTCTACTGCAGATGTTCTCTAGATGTTCTCTGTACTGAAACTAATCTCTGTTTAGTCTGGTGATGATTTACAAGAGGTTTGAAGACCCATCTAAATGAGCAACAGCTCCCCATGTTTACAAGTGATCTGTTTCAGCCTTGTACATCTGTATGTTATTTTGGTCGCTTGTTCTGTTTGATCTTTGTCAATGTACCTTCAGCGTGTTATTCAGAATCTGTTTACATTGTGTTCTGTCTCTAACATGTCCTATGTCCTCCTGTAGATGTGTTGGAGGATGTTAACATGTCCTCTGCCCTCATGTAAATGTTAACATGTCCTCCTGTAGATGTACTGGAGGCCAAGCTGGTGGTGTACGAGGAGCAGCAGAGGAAGATGGCCTCCGACCTGGAGCAGGTCACCAAGAGAGCCGCCTCTCAGGTCAGAGTTCAAACCCCACCAGACGGTACCCCCAACATGCACTGCAACGAGGAAGTACCACCTACATCCCGGCATGCAGTGCAGTAGTGGTGTCTAGTCATGATTCTTGAGAATCAATGTTGGGGAAAACAGTGAGGGGTCGATGGATTCATCTATGGATGCATACCTTGACTGTCACTCAAGGTTTCCGTTAACCAGTAATAGCTGGCTTTTGCCCCCCCAACTGGTAATTGAAGCGCGCTTTACATTCGCCAATCAAGTGCATAGGTAGGCAGGCTTCAGCATGTCCCACACCACTTTGCAATGAGCTGGAAGCAGTATGCATTTTGAAAACGTATACTTAATTGTTTGAAACCTGAATGTTTTACTTCATATTATGAGGCATGTCTTACCTTGCATCAAAGTAGCCTAGCCAAAAGTATTTTATAAAGACTTCCATAGGCTTATGCCATTGAAACCAGTAGCCTGTTTCTCTCATGTTCTATTGGTTTTCAAATCAACTTTCTTTCATTGACCAGTAGCCAAACTTCAACCCTAGTCATATTAGCAACCCATGCTAGTTGTTGCATTATTAGTTCTCCCCTGCTAAATGTTTTATCTCTGTCTCATGAACCTGCTTTCATGTGCGGTCCGCTAATTGCATTATGGAACAAACATTCACGTGTAGCCTACTGCCTTGTGCGCATTGCTGCACTTATAATGTGAAGAAATAATAGTTGATCAACATTTCAAGCAAAACGTTCTGATCTGTTGCATCAGCCTTATTGCTTTTTAATGCAACTGGTTGTATGAATGGTTGTATACAACCTACTGGTTGTATGAATGGTTGTATACAACCTACTGGTTGTATGAATGGTTGTGTACAACCTACTGGTTGTATGAATGGTTGTGTACAACCTACTGGTTGTATGAATGGTTGTGTACAACCTACTGGTTGTATGAATGGTTGTGTACAACCTACTGGTTGTATGAATGGTTGTGTACAACCTACTGGTTGTATGAATGGTTGTGTACAACCTACTGGTTGTCTGAATGGTTGTGTACAACCTACTGGTTGTATGAATGGTTGTGTACAACCTACTGGTTGTATGAATGGTTGTGTACAACCTACTGGTTGTCTGAATTTGGGATCTATCGTCCCACAACTGTACCAGAGTCTGTTTGGAATAGCCTATTTCTTTCTTGCACAGAACGAGAAGCTGAACAATAGAATAGGTCAACTTTTCTACTATGGAGGATAGTAGATTGTCATAGGCTAGTGATGTTGCTGTTGGTTACTCCTTGTTGACTGAGGAACAGTAAATGTGGACAGTTATTCTAACATCTTCAAAGTGCTCATCAGAATTCAGTAAGAAGGAGGATTCACAACGTTGCATCCTCCTGTTGCATGTTCTGTTCAGATGAATTACCATCATCTAAATGGGATTTCTCAGCACCTTGGGTGGATGACGTAGTCAGGTTACACACCCATCTGGTAAATGCAAATGCTGCCGGTCAAATGTCCGGCGCCTCATTTTCCTAACGGAAACCCTGCTGGCACTGTACACCAAACACATCTGACACATCTATCCTATTGACGACTTCACTTCTCTGATGGAAAGCCACTTGTCCTCAGATGAAATCAAACACCACATTCTCCCATGTTGAGTAATCCCTGGATGAGAATAAATGAACGCCCCCTGTGCCTTATCTCCGGACCCAATGCTTCCTCCACCCCAAACCAATATCCTGCTTCTCATGTCTTTCTGATCCTATACACACTAGGCCAGCGAGTCAGGTAGCGCTGACGACGCCCAGAGCCAGGTGCTGGACTGGCAGGAGATGGTGTCGGAGGCGGTGACGGCCAGGGACCGTGCCCGCGAGGAGAAGGCCACCATGGCCCTGCGCATGAGCCACATGGAGGAGGAGAGAGAGGGTAAGTGCCCCGCCACCGCTGGGGGGTGATCCACACACACAGGGCGCACTGGCACTACCACGGGGCTGACACACTGTGACACAACACACCACAGACACTAAACCTCACCTCAGACCGAAATGCAAAAGTCGTATCACCCAGCAGCCGCCAACCCGCCTCCCTCGACGACACAGAACACAGCTACCACTCCGTCCAAACCTTTTGTTACATACTGTCAAACAGCATACATCTTTTACCCATGGAAAACAGGGAGGAAGGAAGGTGGGAGGGAATTCTAGAGAAGTTATCTGTTAAAGTTCAATGTCTTCTGTTGTTGTTTGAGAGCCCCTCACTGTCCAACTGAGCATGTTTATTTTTTGTTTCATTTTTTCCCTCCAACCCATCCGTCCCCGGCGAGCTTTTCATTCTGGCTCTGCGCCCCCCCCCCACAACCCCTACCCCATGTCCTCCCCCCCTCCTCCTCCGCTCCCTGCTCCTGGGATGGGGGCAGCCAACAAGAACCTGTTTCCCATCAGTTTTGTGCATGCAGGCCCATACCCCTCAGCAAAAGCCTGCCCCCACTGTACTGTCCTCAGTTTCCCAGCATCCTTTTCACCTCCTCCGGGGTAAACTGGAGGCAGTACAGTGGAGGCCTGTGCTTTTTATTAGTCCCTCCTCCATGTAGTGTTTCTCTCTTTCAGTATCTCCCTCTCTTTTTAAGTTTCCTTTCCTCCCACTTTCCCCTCCCTCTCTCCTTCCTTCCGTCTCTCCCTCCCCCAACTTTCCCTGCCACCTTCAGACTCCGTTATGACTTCACAATGACGCTGTCATTGAACTGATCTGCAAAACATATTAACACAACAAAATGACAAGGCTTCAATGGTGGTGGGAAGGCTAACGCTAACACTGGAATTAGGACTAGCTGAGGGCGGAGCTTATATGGAAAAAAGAAATTAACCAATGATCTTTATAAAAAATAATTAAACCAATGACCTTCTTTATAAAAAAGAAATAAACCAATGATCTCGTTTATAAAGAAGAAATAAACCAATGATCTTGTTTATAAAGAAGAAATAAACCAATTAAAAGAGCCTTAGAGGACTCTCCTCTAATAGAATTATGAAATATCCTTATTGTTTAATTTATAGAAGATTGAGACTATATCTAAACCACTAATAACACTAAAGTGAAAATTCTAGGCTACAGTTGTGATGTCATTGTGAGCATATTTACTTGACAGATGATGTGGACTGGAATGATATATTATACTGACATAATAGCTTGAGGGAGTTTTAGGTGTTCTAACACACACGCGTGCACACTCATACACGGCAAGTGGTGCTGTTTTTCAACGCTTTCGTCCTCTCAATCATCTATCCATCTTTACTAACGCTTGCTAACCTCATTGCTGTCATTTGCCTGTGTAACGCTGCCAACCTTGCTGCTTTTAGTTGCTGAAGTAGCTAACTGTTGCAATATCTGATTGGTGCATTCCTACTCAAACTTGGTTTCTGGAGCTCATCTTAACATCTAAATAACAACTGGCTGTCAATGAAATATTGTCATGTCCATTCAATGATTGCTCATCACTTAATACATTATATGGAGTCAATTCCATATCAGTTCAGTCCGTTCAAGGAGATTCCTTGGAATTCAAGAATCTAAAGTGTCCTCATTGAAAATAAATGACAATTTTTTTATTCGCTTGGCTACATTGACCACTTTGCACTACCACGTCTGCAATCCTTACCCAGTGAAACCCTTCTCTCTGTCACCCAATGAAACCCTTCCCTCTGTCACCCAATGAAACCCTTCTCTCTGTCACTCTTTGCTTTTAGCTAGTCCTCCCCCACCCCTCCCTCATCTACCTGATATCACAAAACAGATGGGAATGAGTTTTGTGCAAATTGTTGGCCCTGATTGATCAATTTGACATAAATGTGATTGCTGCCCCCTCCCCTTCCCCTTGATGGTCCAATCACTGACAAGTGACCACTGATAATTAAAAATGTAGTGCCCACTGATCACGGTCCAATCACAATGTGGGCAGCTTTCAGTCGGAATGGCTGTGACCTCCCTGCTTTCCAGTATGCCAAATCACCATTGAAAATGTTGTTGCAGTACAGTCTCCTTGAGCCGTAAAGACAACCACTGCCCCGGCTCGGCCCCCTTCCATCCTCCTCCTGTTTGGTTGCAGCCTGTCTCCCTCCCTATTAGCTGTGCATGGCTTTGACCAGAAACTCTGCTTTTAGGAAAGTCTACAGAGCCACACAATCATCACACACACACACACACACTCACTCACTCACTCACTCACTCACTCACTCACTCACTCACTCACTCACTCACTCACTCACTCACTCACACACACACGTATGTAATGACACACGCTCACAGGAGTCTGGAGTGCTCTAGCTCTCTTTCTCTCTCTGGAGTGAGTCTGCACGTTTCCTTGTGTGCAATGCTGCTGTTGTGTGTTCATCTATTGGGTGAGCGTGCTCTTTTGCAGTCTTTCCCTCTTGTCTTTCACCCTCTCTCACTCTTATCTCCCTATCCATTCTCTCTGTCTCACTCCCTCCTTTCCCTGTATCATCTGTCTTTCTTAAACCATCCTCTACCCTCTCGCCCTCCATCTCGCTCTCTCCATCTCGCTCTCTCCATCTCGCTCTCTCCATCTCTCTACCTCCATCTCTCTACCCCCCTCCTGTAATGCATCTCTGGGGTTCAACTCTGTAACCCCAAAACCCCCCCCTCATCGCTCCCTTCCCTGTGGCACAAAACTGATTGAGGATGACTGGTTCTTTCCCGGCTGCTCCGATCCAGCGCTGGCCAGCCGGCAGCAGGAGTTGGAGGAGGAGCTGGTGCAGGCCCGGGGTCTCACAGGGCCACATAGGAGCGGCAAGAAAATGGGAGGCACCGCCCACCAACACAGCCTGCAGGTACGGAGTAAAAGGGAGAGGAGGAGAATGAATGATGGAGGGGAGGTGGCAAGATGGGTGAGTGATTTGGTAGAGGGGGGGTGAGTTCAGAGCTGGGAAGGAATAAGGCAGCAATAATAATAAATTGGTGTGTGCTAATATTTGTCCTATTTCAAGTACAAGTGTATTAATACACGTGTGAATTTATGCATATCCCAACTCTCCCTGAGACACGCTCTGAGAGTGTGGTCACATGGTCACGGCCAGCAAGGATGCCTGTAGATGATCAGTATAACAAGGGAGATTAAATATTACTGTAGTTCTGTCTGACGTTAGATTTGTACGCTATCCTCTGTAACATCCCAGACAAAATGTACTTCAGTCACTAGACTAAAATGAGTATTGTCACCCCACCCCCACGCAGGAGGACTTTGAGTTTGATGGCAAGCAGGCGTTCCACCAGGACCCACACAGTGGCGTATCTGAGAGCACCACCCCGATGGAGGAGGAGGGGGAGAACATGGGAGGTTGGTGGCCTGAGTACACTTCCCCCAACACAGGTGTGAGACCCACTAGACAGTTTACGCTAGCATGCACGTTGTCGCTTTCTGTGTATTTGTCACCCACCCACCACCATTATGGGAGCTTGAGATGTTTTAGTCATTTGGGTTGTTTTGTCATTTTGTCAACGTAGGCCTAACACTCCTCCGCCGTTTTTGGGGTTTTACATGTGGGTGTTTTTTCTCCCTCCAGTCAAACACATTCAACCCCAGAGTGAATACATTCCCTAAGGTTGACTCATCTGTGGGGTTTTGTGTCATCTCATCACAAGTTGAGGTGGTTATTATTTGAACATGTGCATGCTGGTTGAACTGGCTTGTATTTGGCTCGCTACGATATTAGTCCATGTCGAATGCATTGAACTCTTGTCAGTTCATATGAATTTAGGTGGAGAGTTTCCCCCGTCTGTGGTAAGTGTTTGGCTTTTATGCTGTTTTGCATGCCCTGTCTGTTCTTCTTTTTCCTCTCATCTCTCCTTGTGTTTGACACATTCACTGTGTTGAAAGGTTCATGGTTTTTAATGGGACAAAAAAATATAAATAAATGTACAAAAACCAGTGACCTTGCATGGGGCAAGTAGCAGGCCAATTATCATAAACTTTGTAATCCATCACAACAATATGTTTGCATGGAAACGTTTCAGTTGTGACTGTATAAAGGGCTGATTCTATGATTACAATTTGCATCCATTTTCGCTAATTATTGTTGATGATAGATAACTACCAGATTTCTCAACCACTGATTGTCTCTTTCTTGTCTATGCGACTGCCCTTGCAGGTGGCCTGCGGTCGGTAGTGGAGGAGTTGGAGCTGGAGAGGAACCAGCTGCAGGAACAGATCCTAGGACTGGAGGACCGCTGTCAGGACCTTGAGGACCGGCTGCAGCTGCAGGCTCGCATCGAGTCCCTACAGGTAAACTCTCACGTCTCACAGACCTGGTTGGAACCTCATATCTCACACCTTGTAGAGCTATCAGACCCACATGCTCCTTGCAGAATGCCACACTGTACCAAGATAGCCTCCATAAAGACACTTAAAGCAGGGGTTCCTAAACCTTTTCACTCAGGCCCCTCTTCCAGCATTGGGGAACATCCCACGCCCCACGTATGTTTCTATGGGCACAAGCACTGTTCATGACACAAACTGTTCACACATTTTGCAGGTTTAAAGCTTATTTCCTGGAATTCTACACATTTTGTTATGGGTTGTATAGAAAATGTTGCAGTTTTAATGCAAATTTTCTTGCAATTATATACATCCTGCCATGTCTAATGTGTATTCATGTAATATTTGAGTGACTCAAACGTTACTACAAAATCTGTGCTAAAAAACATTAGCTGACATGGGCTAGTTGATCTGGACATTTCTGACAAGTTATAAATAGATCTCTAAGGTATACAATGACCGACATGACGAGGAATACTGATAATTTACTACCCAATTCGAAATTTCCCCTTGTCCATTCTATAATTACAACTTTCAAGAGTAAGTTGAAAGCCGGACTGAGTTCCCTAAAAATAATCTCAATTTTTTTGGGGGGGGCCCACAGTTTAGGAATCCCACAATTTAGGAACCACTGACTTAAGGGACCTTACTTACTCCCCTCTCACACTTCCATACCACTCACCATAGATTACCCGCTTTTACCCTCCTATACCTCCTGGTCTGTTCATAAAAAGAAGCACACAACTGACTTTGTTCACGGCTTACTTACCTGTGCCAGTTCCTGAGGTAGTGGAAATCTAATTTGTAACTTTGTCAGCTGCTCCCATTATCAACATGTTGCATCTTATAAGTTCTCCTTTGTGTTTGGGAGTTTGTTTTGCCTTTGCTTTTGGATTGACTTTTTACTGAATTCATTTGTACTATTCAGTTCATTGCATGTTTCTTCCCGAGGACTAGGATTTTGTAACAAACTCCTCTAACACAGGTGACGTTTGATGTTGATGAAGAAAGGCGGCCATTTTGGGTTTCCCAGGTGTGTTAGTGTTTGTGTGCGCTAGAGAGAGTACCACCGGCGGTGAAGGCTAATCCTTTGGCTTGTTTGTTTTGGAAACCCACTGTTCTGTGTTCACGGCTTGCGAGCAGTCTTCTAATAAGCGAGTGCTATGTTGAGCATATTTTGCCCACAAATTCACTCGGTGTGGAGAACAAACTCACTTGGTTGGTTAATTGTTCAACCATCATATAAGGAGCATACAAAAGTATATGACAATTCTAATCCGGCCAAGTTCAAAGCATTTTTTTATCCTAAGAAAGGCAAAATAGATAATAGAAATGATACTAAGCCAAAATGTCCTGAAAGCTGAAATGTGTTCCTTTTATGCTGTGTTGTTTGGACTAAACCTAACACTGTACATAGAAGAAAGGGAGTAGTATTTTGGGTCAATATGTGTGCAGTGAGATGGAGTGAGCTTCCTACTGGCTTTACTCTGAGCTTTTCTCCAAACCATGTTAAACCTTCCCTCTCCTCCCCCTCCCCACAGAACGAGTCAGAGAGACTACAGGGTCAACTGGTCAGCCTTCGGAGCCAGCAGAGCAGGGATGCAGAGAAACACCATCTCCTGGTCACCAGCCTCAACGAGCAGCTCAAAGGGTAAGCCCACACAATTCATCCTCAATCAAAGTGCTAAACCAAAAAAGGTCACGGGTCACACACATAAATAGTAAACCGGTTCATTTCCCAAATTTGTATTCAGTGCCAGTTACTCATTTAAGGGTAAAAGGAATGTAAGGTTTTTGTACTGAATAGTTTGGCTCCATGTATCTAACTGTAGTCATACGCAAGTTATAAATAAACGAATACAATCAAGCATGTGTAAAGTTGTGCACTGATGATGATCATGTGTTTGTGCTAAAAAAAAACATGAAATTAAATGAAATGTATGCATTCACTACTGTAAGTCGCTCTGGATAAGAGCGTCTACTAAATGACTAAAATGTAAATGTAAAAATGCTTTTTTGCATTGGAGAATGTAAGATTATCACCATGTCCTCATTTGTAACCTTTAAAACATCTCCTTTCTCTTTGATGCCTTTTAGATTGAGCGACACCCAAGAGTGTCTCGAAACCTCTCTTATAGAGAAGGAGAACACATTAGTCAAGACCTCTGAGAAACTGGAGCTCATCGACAGCCTCCGAGATTCTTTAAAGGAAAAGGAGGCGCAACACAAAGAGGTGTCCGACAAGCTGCTTCAATCTGAGAACAATGTAAGTACAGTAGCCTGTTTTGGCGATCAATTAATAGTCAAATCTGTTTTATAGTAAGTCATGACACCTTTTTTTCTTCTTTCAGCTCACTGAAGTCTCCACAAAATGCAGTACCTTTGAAAAACAGTGTTCAGAACTGAAGACAGCGGTTGCAGATCTCACACATAAGCTGAGTGTGCTTAAAGAGAAGGTAAGGTTTCGGGATATGACTACCATGGCTTAATTACTGTGATGAAATATAAATATTAATTGGAATTCAGGTTACAGTTTTTGCATATAAGAAACCAGAAGACATGTTTATCTCAGATTTAATAGTTTAGGCGAACTATTACCTTCACACTCATTAAATGGCAATGATATTGACAGTACTTTAGGAGATTTCTGCCTCCAGTAACATATTTGTATTTTTTCCAAACCCGTAGACACAGAAACAAGAGGCCACAATAAAGACTCTTAAAAATGACCTGGATCAGACAAACGATGAACTGGACAAGTTGAACACCACCCATCTGGAAGAAAGGTCTCAGCTGATCCACAACCTTCAAAGCTGTGAACGGGAGATTGATAACCTCAGAGACGTCCTCTCAGACAAGGACAAGGAGATCTTAGCCCTCTCGGGCAACATGGCGGAGTACGCAGAGCAGATCATGGGGCTGAAGCAGGAGATCAAGCACAAGGACGAGGACCTGGTTCGCATCGAGACCGCCCTCACCAAATCGGAGCGGGAGGCACAGATCATCAGAGACTCTCAGAACTCGGACCAGCAGGCTCTGAACACCAGGACGGCAGAGCTGGTGGAACAGCTGAAGGATGCAGAGACTGAGCTGAGCAAGGCCAAAGAGGAGAAGGAGTCGAGGACAGTAGAGGTGGAGGAGCTGAGGAAGCAAGTGGAAGAGGACAAGCGGACCATCCTGGAACTTCGAGGGGAGATCCAGCAGCACAACGTGGGCCATCGTAATCATCTCTTGGAGTGCGAAACTCAGATCTCTTCACTGAAGGAGAATGTGACTGTTGCTTCCCAGAAACTACAGGAGTCCGAGGGTCTCATCTCTCAGTTGAGGGAAGCAAGTACATCCAGCAAGACACTGAAAGACCAGCTTCAGGACAAGGAGCAGACGTATGAGAAAGAACTCAAATCGGTTGAGGAGGAACGGAACAAGCTTCGCGCAGAGGTGTCCAAACACAACGATGACCTTAAGACCCTGTCCAACCAGCTAGAGAAGCAGACAGAGTGTCAGGTACAGTTGAAAAAAGAGGTGCAAGAAAAACTGGAGACAATATCCTCTCTTGAGGAAAAACTCAGGGCCATCCAGGAAGAGGCCGAAGTAGAGCAACAGAAATTTAACACAGAACTGCAAGTCAGAGATTCTGAAAAGGAGAAGTTGACGAAAGACCTGCAGGTTAAATTGGAAAATATCTCAAATATGAAGAAGCTCTTGAAAAACTTGAAGACTGAAAAACAACAACTGCAAGCTGACCTGAAGGAGAAGGCAGATGAACTTAAGTCTCAAAAGCAGCTTGTAGATGAGCTTAATAAAACATCTACGGCAGCTCTTGAACTTAACAGCAGTTTGAACTCTCAAGCAAATGGCCTCAGAGAGGAGAATCAGAGATTGCAACAGGATGTAGCTGGAAAGCAGATATCCATTTCAGAGATGACAGATGAAAGGGATTCTCTGAGAAGCAAAGTCTCCAACTTCGAAACACAGCATTCAGAAAACAGCAAAGTCATTGAAGGGCTTCTGAAAGACAAGGAAGAGCTGAGTGTTAGAGCCAATGAACTGAACAAGGCCCTGGAGCAAAATAAACAGTCAATTTCCGAGAGTCTATTTGAGAAAACAAATGAATGTAGTCTTCTAACTAAAACACTCAGGGAAAAGGAGGAGACAGTTGCATGTTTACAGGTGCAAATTGACAATTTGAACACTCAGGTGGAGCAGCTCCATCACAACATTGCTGAAAAAGAGAAGTCTGTCACTGATCAAAACTCACAAGTAGAGGCACAGCAGAGCCAGCTGTCGCAACTCCAGGAAACAATGTATTTACTGCAGGAGCAGGTAACTGCCCTGAAAACTGGGCTCACGGAGAAAGACACCGTATTGCAGCAGAAATCAGATGAGTGTAGCTCTTTACAGAATAAACTTGGGCAGCAGAAAAAGCTTCTATCTAAGCTACAGGGTGAGACTAAATCACTTAAAGGACAATGCTCACAACTGACCCAGCGTCTGGAAGAAAAAGAAGAGACCTTCAGACAAATGACACAGGACTGTGAAAGTCACAAAGACGAGCTGAACCAGAGGAACGAGTCATTGAAGTCACTAAGCAGTCAGCTTGGTGTCATGAACGAGAGCAGTGTGAAGTTGGAGTCTGAAAATACAGAGCTGAAAACCACTCTGGAGAACCACGAAGCAGAAAACAACAAGCTGAGGCATGAGATGGAACAGAGGCAAGCTGAGGTGGTTGGCCTCCACAGTCACATCCAGGCACTGAGTGAGCAAAACCAACAACTCCGAGCTGCTTATGAGATCAGAGATAAGGAACTTGCCCAGCAAATGCAGGTTGCATCTGAGCTTGATAGAAGGGTAAATGTGACTCTTGAGCAGAACACAAACCTGTGCTCACAACTGAACAGTCTGACAGAGGAGAAGCAGATAGTGCAACAGGAATTAGCTGTACAGTCGGAGTCCATTTCTGAATTAACCAAGGAGAAGAACTTACTTCTAGATAAACTTTCCAATTTTGAAATGCAACATTCAGAAAACTGCAAAATTATTGACGGGCTACTGAAAGACAAAAAGGAGCTCAGTGTAGCAGTAGAGGAACTCAACAAGTTCCTAGAGCAAAACAAACAGACCATTTCAGAGAGTTTGCTGGACAAAACAAATAAATGTACTAATCTCACCAAATTGCTTAGAGGGAGTGAAGAGGCACTTGAACATTCACAAGACCAAGTTGACAGCTTGATCACCCAACTTGATCAACTGAACAACAACATGACCGAAAAAGAGAAGACTATCAGAAATCAAAACTCACAATTAGAGGCCCAGCAGAGAGAGTTGTCGCAACTCCAGGAGACATTGTCTCTATTACAGGAGCAGGGGACCGCACTGAAATCTGGGCTCACAGAGAAAGACACCATGTTGCAGCAGAAAGCAGAGGAGTGGAGCTCTTTACAGAATAAACTTAATCAACTGCAGGGCGAGACTAAATCACTTAAAGGACAATGCTCACAACTGACTCAGCGTCTGGAAGAAAAAGAAGAGACATTCAGACAAATGACACAGGACTGTGAAAACCACAAAGACGAGCTGAACCAGAGGAACGAGTCATTGAAGTCACTAAGCAGTCAGCTTGGTGTCATAAACGAGAGCAGTGCGAAGTTGGAGTCTGAAAATACAGAGCTGAAGACCACTCTGGAGAACCACGCAGCAGAAAACAAGAAGCTAAGGGAAGAGATGGAACAGAGGCAAACTGAGATATTAGATCTTAGGGACAACATCCAAGCATTGAATGAACAGAATGTCAGACTAAAAACCGAACTCAAAAACTCTGTCACAGAGGCATCCAAGAAACTTGAGGAGATTTCAGTTCTCAAGGCAGAGATCTCTAACAGGGACAGTTATGCGTCTAATTTAACAAAGCAACTGACAGCAGCCTGCTCGGACAGGGATAGCTTAGGTTTGAATTTGCAGCAGAGAGGTGAGTCCCTAAATCAGCAGGAGATGTTTATTAAGCAGTTACAAGCTAAGTCAGTAGAGGGTGAGGGTCAGATGAGCCAGGCCATAACTGAGCTGCAGACACAAGCTCAGAGTCTTCAGAAAAGCCTTCAAGACAAAGATGTTTCGCTGCATGAGGCGGAGAAACGGCTGAGTCTGCTCAGAGAGAAGTTCACCTTAGAATCTGAGGATTTCAAAACCCAGCTGAATTCAAATGCGGAAACAATGAAACGGCTTCAGGGTGATCTGCGTAATGCGGTGGAACAGAGTAACCAGCTCAGTGGGAGGCTTGAAGAACAAGAGGCACAGCTTAAGCAGAAAGTTGATGATTATGTGAGTTTAAGGACATATGTTTCAGAGCTGGAGGATTCCACCACACAGCTCAGAGGTCAAGTTGACAGCCTGACCTCTGAGTCATCCCTGTTAAAAGAGACCCTGAAAGAGAAAGTCAAGTTCTTCCTTGAGGCCCAGAGCACCTCCTCAGCTGTTAGCGAAAGCCTAAATTCAAAACTCAAAACCAAAGATACAGAATGTGAGAGCTTAAAAGAGCAGCTTTCGCACCTCCAAGAGTCTGTTTTAAAGCTCAATACCAAAGATGCAGAATGTGAGAGCTTAAAAGAGCAGCTTTCACACCTCCAAGAGTCTGTTTCAAAGCTCAATAGTAGCCTCAGTGCCCAGTCCTCTGAAGTGGCACGACTTCAACAAGCCTTAGAGGAAAGAGGGACTGCCGTTATGGACCAGTCAAAGGCCCTTCAGGAGCTGCAGAGAAGGGCAGATGAAGCAGCCCTCTTCAAAACCCAGTTCATGGAGAGCACAGAGTTGGTGTCACAACTGCAGGGTCAGATTCAGGAACTCTCCACTAAGTCTGCAAGCCTCAGCCAGTCAGCAGAGGAGAACCAAAGTGCCTTTGTAAATCTTCAGGAGAAGTATGCTGCTCATTTAGAGGAGCTCCAGGAAGCTCGGACGATGCTTTCTCAAAGGGCCGAGGAGATGTCCAGTCTTAACAAGGCCCTCAGTGACAGCAACGGCGCAGTTCAGGCAGCAGAAAACACCATAGAGGTGCTGAGGAATGAGTCTTCCTTGCTACGTCAAGACCTTCGGCAAATTCAAAAACTGAATGTCGACCTTTCAAAACAAAAGGAAGACGCCCTTGATACCCATCAAAGGAGCACCTCAACATTCACTGTTGAAATTGAGAGACTAAAATCTCAGTATTTGCATGTGGCTGCTCAGGTAAATGCACTGACAGAAAATCTTGAGCAGAGAGAGATGTCTCTTCATGCCATTAACAGTCAGTACACAGCCCAGGTGAAACAGGCAGAGCACGTAGTGTCAGAAATGAATAAACTAGAAGAGCAAAATAAGAAGCTAAGAGAGGAGATCGCACTGTCAAAGCAAGAAAATCAACAGCGGCTGGATGCAGCAATCAGTGAAAAAGAACGTCTGCAGCAAGAAGTTCAGAAACTCATAATTGAGAGAGATGAACATGGCAAGAGCTATAGCAGCCAGATACAAACAATGCAGGAGCAGTTGCATCTCCAAAAGCAGCAGCAATCCAGCAGCATGAATGAAGTCATGGAGAAAATGGTGGCTGAGAAGGAAAGACTACAGGTTGAGGTTAGTGTCAAAGGTGAAGAAATCACCGGATTGAAATCAGACATTCAAAAGATAGGGAAAACTCTTCAGGACTCTGAGAAGGAGTGGCTATTGGTCCTGGATAGAGAGACGCAGGATAAAAATATAATTGCGGAGCAGTTGAAAAGTGTTGAAAATGAAATTAAGTCAAAAGATTTTAAAGTTCAAGCATTGAAACAAGACCTAGATAGTTTGCATGAAAAGTTGGCAGAGGCAGCAACAGCAATTAGACAGGGTTCAGATCTGCTTAAAGCGAAAGAGGTAGAGGCATCCACATCCAGAGTTCAGATTGAAAACATCTTAGTATCTGTTCAGGAAAAAGACAAGCATAATATTGAATTGAGGCAGGCTCTTCAAGATATGGAAAGTGAGTTAAGACAATTGGAGGTCAGCAAAGAGTGTTCTGACAAAGATTTGTCTGTATTGTCACTAACCATGTCTGATAGATTAGTTGCTTTAGAGGAGGAAAAGGTCTCCCTACAGACTATGCTCAAACAGTTGAGAGAAAGACATCAGTGTGAGGTAGATTCTTTGAGGGGTGAATTAAATAAAGTTTCAGAATTGTTGAAACGGACAAAGTGTACCCTTAATGATAAAGAAATGGGCTATAAAGGTGAGAATCAACAGAATGTTTTATTGCAAGAAAAGATCCAGCACCTTCATGCACAGCTCCAAACTGAGACTCAGAATCTGAGAGAGGCAGGTATTAAACAGACAGCTCTACTTAGTGACATCCAAACGAAAGATGAGCAGGTCAGCTGCATGACCATCCAAATAAGTCACCAGAAGGAATTGCTAGCAGGTCTCAGTCAACAGTTGAGGGAGAAAGATGCTTCAGTAGCACAGGTAATTGAATCCGCCTCAAACGAAAGGATGAAATACGCAGAGGAAAATAGTAATTTCCTCTCACAGCTGGAAAGCTTGGAAAATGCACAAAGTAGCTCTATGAAACAGCTTGAAAATATGTCCTTGCAACTAGAAGAGAGCAAAGCTCATCTGTCACGCTCTCAAAGTGAACTTGAGGCCAAGGATTTGGAGAATGGAGATTTGGTTAAAGAAAGGGATAATCTCAAAACTCAGCTCACTAAGTTAACCAAAGAAAAAGAGGTAATGAAAAAGAAGCTCCAAGCTGCCCTGGTTGTAAGGAAAGAACTTTTGAAGAAGCTAGAGGAGCATGAACATCAAATAGAGCAGAATGTGAATAAAGGAATTGAGATTTCAGGCTTACAGGATCGGTTGCAAGAACTCACTTTACAAGCTCAAGCTACTACAAAAGAGCATGAAGACATTGTTGCAGATATTAAATGGCAAGTACATCAAAAAGAGGGTGAATTCCTAGAACTGGCCAAGGTCTTAACAGTGCGAGACAGTCTTGTAGAACATTTTGAAATAAATATGCAAACTTTGCAAGCGAAACTAGATGAACAAGAAGCAAGTTTGACAACAGCACTGCATAATCTCAATGAAAAGAGCATCATCATTGATCAACTTAATTCCAACATCTCTGAGAAAGAGGAGGCTTTTGAACAGGAGAGAAGTGGTATGATGCTGAAGTTAGAGAAGCTTCAAGAGGATATGAAAAAGAGCGAGGATAGTTTGAAGGAGGACATGTCAAGCTCCAGTGCTACAGCTGTTGACATTGAAAACGAGTTGACAAAGGTGAAGCAAGAAAAGGCAATGATGCAGAAAAAGGCTCAAGCTGCTTTACTGGCACGAAAAGAGACTATAAAGAAGTCTCAAGAAAGTGAGAAAAAGTACATCCAAGAGCTTTCAGAATTAAAAGATGATTATAAAGCACTCCTGGAACAACACTGTCAGCAGACCAATGACCTTAATGCTGTCCAGTTAAGTTACGACCAGAAGGTCAAGAAATTCGAAGAAATCAGTCAGGCCTCAGTCTCTCAGCTAGGTGAATTGGAGACCCTAAGACTGCTTGTACAGGAACGGGATAAAACGCTTCAAGACCTCAACATGTCCCTATCAGAGAGGGAGAGTCAAGTCCATGCCTCCTCATCATATCAAGCAGAGTTAGAAACCCTTCACTTCAAACTGGAAAGCATGTCCTCTGAGTTGGCAAATAAGGACAAGGTTCTCATAGCACTGGAACAGAAGTCCAAAGCATTATCTGAGAGAATGAGCTGTACAGAAAGTCAACTTGAAAAAGCCCATGCAGAGATAAAGGAGAAGATGGAAGAGCTCGCAAGACAGCAACAAGCAGTGGAGATGGCCGAGCAGCAGCACCAGCAGGAAAAACAAACTATGGTAGATGACCACCTGGTGCTGCAGAACCAGTTGGGCGCATTACAAGCCACAGTGGAGGAGCTAAAACACACCTTAGAAGCACTTGTTGGTGAGAAAGAATCCCAGTCGCAGAAATTTATAAGTGAAAGCAAAGAACTAATAGAGGACAGGGATCGAATGAAAGGAGAGCTGGAGAATGCACTCACTACCATCGCCCAGCAATCGTCTGAACTTCAAATCCTCCAAAACACTTGGGCTGAAACTCAACAGCAACTCGGTGAAGAAAAGGAACAGCTGAAAGTGGAGCTTGAAAAAGCACAGTCCCATTCTGCAGAGTCCCAGGCTGAAATGGAAAGTTATAAGCTGCACATGGAATCACTACAGCAGGAAAAAGAAAGCGCCTTCATGGTCATAGAACAATTAAACTGTGAAGTTGCCATGCTGGATGCTCAGCTAAAGGAAGCTGGAAAAGTTTATGAGGAGCTTCTTCAAAAGATACCTGGTTTGCAGGATACATCCTCTGAACAGATTGGTGTAATTGGGAAGGAGGTCCAGTATCTTAAGATATCCCCCGAAGAACATGAGATGAGTCTCAAGGAAAAAGATGATGCCCTGGTGATTTCTCAGGCTCTGGCCACAGAAAAGGAAGAGCTTATTGCTGCCTTGGAACAGCAACTGCAGCGGCAGATTCACCTTCACGAAGTTGCCATGGAAAAGATGAGGACTGAAGTTGATGAGCTTCAGCAGAGGTCTCAAGAAGATGCCAGCAAAACAAAGGATCAGGGCAACCAAAGCAAAACAGAACTTCTCACCAGGAAGCTTCAAGCAGCCTTAGTTTCCAGGAAAGAAATCTTGAAAGATAATAGCTCTCTGAAGGAACAAATGCGTATACTCTCAGCTAAAAATGAAGAAATTGGGGCATCATCCACTGTACTGGAAATGTCTGTTACCAAGTTGAAACAACAAAAAGAGGATCTGGAGAGTTCTGTATCATCCCTAAGCAAGGAGAAAGAGAAGCTCATTGCTGAGGTTGATCGCATCCTCAATGATAATCACAATTTATCTGCAGCCTGTGAAAGCCTCAAACTCACCATAGAAAATATCACCCAACAGAAACAGGCATTTTCGTGTCAGCTTGAGTCCCTGAAAGACTCGCAGACGGATGAGTTGTCGGAGTGGAAATCTAAGCACACAGAGCTGAAACAGGAGTATGAGTCACTTTTACAAGCGTACGAGAATGTCAGTAGCGAAATGGACAAGATGAGACAACTATTGGAGGGGGCAAGAAGAGAGAGACAAGAAGCGCTCTTTAAAGCAAACAAATCTGAATCTGAGAGGGAGAATCTGGAGAAGCAAGTTAGGGAGATGGAGGATGAAAATGAGAAAATTAAAGAGAAGATGAGAAAGTTTACTCAGGCCAAGCAGCAGAAAATGGAAGAGCTGGAGGAGGAGAATAGAAAAATCAGAATAGACTTGCTAGAGTTTGACGATAAGCAGAAAGTCACAGTTGAAGAGTTGACTATTAAAAACAACCACTTGGAAGCAGAGATCCACAGCCTTGTAGAGTCCTCAGAAGCTCTCAGTAGGAAGCTAACAGAGATTCAGCTCAACAATGGCAGTATGGCAGAGGCACTCAAAGAAGCAACCTGTTCATTAGAAAAGTGGCCCACCGAATCAAAGGCATGTGAGCAAAAAATTCAGCTTAAACTAGATGATGCTCTCATTTTGAATAATTCACTGACTGCCCAGATTGAGTCACAGAAGACAGAACTTACTTCCCAACAGGAAATCAATAAATTAATGCAAAAGGAGAAAGAAACTCTCTCTGAAAGAATTAAACAAATGCAGAATAAGCATGAAAAGGAATTGGGAGAAAAAGACGATGCAATCTCAGAGCTCCAAGAAATGATCAACAGACAAAGCCAAGAGACCATCAGCCTAAATGAGAAGGTCAGGATCTTGGAGGACGACAAGTCTATATTACAAGAGGAGCTTGAAAATGTCCAAGAGATCTCGGACAAAGTAAAAAATGAGAATGAATATTTGGAGATGGTGATCCTCAAAAACTCTGAAAGAATTGATGAACTGACAGAGACAGTCAATGTTCTCCAAGCCCAGAACACACAGCTCTCCTCTCAATTGACTGAGAGCAAAGAGAAGGTGACTCAGGTTTGCCAGGAGAAGGAGGAACAGCAGCTGAAGTTAGTTAAGGAGTTTGAGGAGAAACTCAAAATGTTCCAGAGAGGCAATGAGGGCTCCAGAAATATAAAGAAGGAGCTACAGGAACTGCTGAAAGAAAAGCATCATGAAATCAATCATTTGCAACATGACTCCATCAAATACCAGGAGCTGATTTTAGACCTAGAAAGGTCTCTGAAGTCTTCAGAGTCAGCGCATGAACAGGTGGAGAAGGAGCTGAGAGAAATGACAGAGAGGATATCTTCTCTAGAAGAAGGGAGGAGGCATCTTGAAGCTGAGCTTACCACACACAAGAACCTTCTCAATGAGGCAAAGAAAGATTTGACAAACATTAGCTCTGAAAAAGACCAATTGGTTGAGGTAGTATCAGAAAAGAACAATCAATCAGAATGTCAGGTCACGGAGAGAACTAAAGCACTACAGCATGTAGCTGAGCAGCAAAAGAGTATTTTCATGGAGAGGGAGGTAATTTTACAGCAACATATAGAGGAACTTCTGGGTTCCAAGGAGAGGGAGAGTCAGGTAGTGTTAGAATTGAAGAGGAAAATAGATTCTCAAGATTTACAGATGAATACTCTGAAGAGAGAGGCTGACACTAATTTGGCTAAGTTAGCAGCCCTGTCCTCTTGTCCTCATGGTACCGATGCTGTGAAACAGTGGAATGATATGTTCCTAAATACCTTGCATGAGAAGGACAGCCAGCTTCTAGAACAGGGCTTTGTCATAACGAGATTCCTTGAAGACATTCGAGTGAAAGAGAAGGAGATAACTGAACTGCAGGTAACCAAGTCGAGGCTCGAAAGGACACTTGGTGATTACACAGTAGCTGCCACAGCTCAGCAGAGGCAGTTGTTTATAATGGGTGCCAGTAATAGAGAGCTTAACGAAACCGTGGAGCTCCTGAATCAACAGTTGCAGGAACTGAGTGAGCAGGTTGAGAGATTAGAACAAGATAGGAGTGCACTCAACAGACATCTCACTGGCAGTGTAGATTCCACATCTAAAATGGAGTTTGATCTTCAGCAGCTGGAAAATACACTTTTAGACACAGAGTCCCAGCTACTCCTCTCGCAGTCTCACAGTGACATGCTTCAGGTTGCTTTTGAGAAACAGGAGGCCATTTCACTGCACCTGAAGTCACTCCTGCAGAACAAAGATGCAGAAATCTCCTCTCTGCTGTCCTCCAGAGATGGACAGATGTCTGGGTATCTAGAACAGCTGCAAGCCAATCACCGTGCCCAGGTTGAAGGCTACGAGGACAGACTAACTGCCTTGTACTATGAAAGGGAGAAAGCTGACAAGGAGTTCAGAAGGCTGGAGAACAAAGTAAAATCCCTTCAAATGAAAGTTGACCATTCCATTCAGGAAAAGGAAAAAATGGCTGCTCAGATGGAAACATTCAGGAACTCCATGGTCTCCTTGCAGACAGAGAGAGAGCGTTTGATGTCAGAATATAGGATGTCTGAGGCAAGGAATCAGACTGTAATGCAACGCAAGGAGGGGTCGGCTGAAGGAGACCTCAGTGCAACCAAGGGCCTTAAACACGAGATTAGGACTCTCCTTCATCAGATGGATGACCTGAACTCGGAGAATGCCATGCTCAGGGCACAGCTGATCAGATATAGAGAAGACTTGAATCAGGTCCTGTCCTTGAAGGACAGCCAGTTGAAAGAGTTGCTCAGGAAGCAGCAAGATGCCATCAGAAACCTGGAAAATCAAAAAGCCACAGCTGAAAAGCAGAACCGGAAGACCCTTCTGGAACTTGAGAGGGTAGGAGAGGCAAGCGATGCCTTAAAAGCTGAGAATTCCAAACTTCAAACACAGGTCACTGATCTGGAAGCGAACATATTGGCCCTGAATAAGGGAATGCAAGAAACGAATAAAGGCAAAGTGATTGCCGACTTGCAGCATGCCGTGGCAGCCAAAGCTGCGGAATGTAACGACCTCCAGCAAAAACTGTTTGCTCAGAAAGTGGCAGCGGATGACTGGAAAGGCAGCCTGCAGCTCTTGCAGCGCGAGACTGAGGAGAAACTGGGAGAGGCAGAGGACAAGTACAACAGCGAGCTCGATGCCTTTGAACAACAAGTCGAACTGATGAGAAACGAGAAGGAGACCGCTGACCAGAGGGTTGCTGAGCTGGCCAGGGACCTGATGCAAACTGAGCAGCTGCTGTCCAATGCTAGAGTCCAAAGCACGGACCTGAAGTTTCAGAACGAGTCTCTGGGTAAAGCCATGGCCGCCTTGCAGAACGACCGCGACCAGCTCATCGAGGACTTCAAGATCCTCCGGAACCGATACGACAAGGAGCTCCGAGAGACCCAGGGGGCCATGACCAAGGTGGAGAGACATCTAGGCGACACGACCTCGGAGCTGGCCACCTTGGCCAAAGAGAGACACATACTGGTACAGAAACTCTCTGCTCTAGAGAGCAAAGATGCTCCCTCCCAGCTCACTTCACTGGTAGACGAGCTGTCTGTGGCCTTGTCAGAGAAGGAAGGGCAGTTCCAACGGGTTTCCCTGGAAAACGACACATATAGCAGTAAGGTATCGGCTTTCTCTAGGTCCATGGCCAGCCTCCAAGATGACCGAGACCGGCTGATGGAGGAGCTGGCTGGGGCAAAGAGGGCATTCGAGTCCAGGCAAGGATTAGGTCCAGCGGTAGTAGACATCGCGAACACGGGGGAGTCAAATAGCCATAGAAGCAGTGGTATTCAGGCCCTTCAGACTGGGCGAGATGGGCTGGTAAGTCACCAGTTGTGACTCAAAGCTTGTTGTTTAGTTGTCATTTGGTTGTGTTTTGGTTTAGGCTGTGTGTGTGAACTTGCTGACAGCATGCAGGGGACCAGTCAAAAAGCTAATCTACCTGTCATGGCTTTGGTGTGTGCAAGCATGACAATTTGGTTGTGTCGCAGGAAGGCAGTTTTTTTGTGAAGTGTTCAAATGAGTCTCCTCAATGTGCGTTGTTGTTGTGTCTCTAGTGGTTTGTTTTGTCTATTGAAGGAGACGAGACAGAGGGTGGATGAGCTGCAGAGCGCCTTGCAGCAGGCACAGGCCTTCAAACTGCAGACTGAAACAGAAGTCAGCGGGTACCAGGCAGAGCTGGCTGAACTGAGGTATGATCCTAACTGCACCTGGAAAGATTTGAGTTGGCCATTAAATTGTATTACTTCTGCCAATTGGGTTACTTTTGCACATTGGTGAGGTCAATGCTCGAAAGCACTCAATGTGTTCTGAAAGATGAGACCTCGAGGATTATAATAAATAAGTCTTTGATGTAATACAAGCAAACCACACACACGGGAGTCCAAATGTGCACTTCACATTTCAAAATTCACAGTATGGAAATGTATGATCTCTATGTTTGATGTAGAATTACGAGGATGACATGCCATCATACCCTGGGTTGTTCTAAACAGAATGTTTGCTTTATTGTGAAGAAAATCTGCAGTGGAACACACACCTGAATGCCCTCACGACTCCGTTCTTTGCTCATCAAAATGTGTGTTTTTCTCTGAAGTGCCTTGTGAAATCCTAACACCGTATAATCGTATTTTAGAACTTGGCTAGTCTTGTTGGCAATAGAATGAGCATGCCCACCTGACCTAGACAGTAATTGTGTAATGGTGGGGATGCAGGGCTGTGTTCCAAACAAAAAACGGCCACTGTGCTTGCTTCACTTTAAAAAAAAATATATATATATATTTTTGTATTTACTTAACCTTTTATTATTATTATGTAACTTCCTCAATTGCACAGCTTGAAGGCTCTTTCTTTGAGTGATACATTTATTGGAATTACTTCGGAACTGTGCACACTTTGTAGAGGTGTGAGGCCTCATGGAAACACCAGTCAGACCTCTCACTCAAACCCACAGTTTGGAGAGGTGTGTGATCTCTTAGAGACACCAGTCAGACCTCTCACTCAAACCCACAGTTTGTAGAGGTGTGAGGCCTCATGGAAACACCAGTCAGACCTCTCACTCAAACCCACAGTTTGGAGAGGTGTGAGGCCTCTTAGAGACACCAGTCAGACCTCTCACTCAAACCCACAGTTTGGAGAGGTGTGTGATCTCTTAGAGACACCAGTCAGACCTCTCACTCAAACCCACAGTTTGGAGAGGTGTGTGATCTCTTAGAGACACCAGTCAGACCTCTCACTCAAACCCACAGTTTGGAGAGGTGTGTGATCTCTTAGAGACACCAGTCAGACCTCTCACTCAAACCCACAGTTTGGAGAGGTGTGTGGCCTCTTAGACACCAGTCAGACCTCTCACTCAAACCCACAGTTTGGAGAGGTGTGAGGCCTCATGGAAACACCAGTCAGACCTCTCACTCAAACCCACAGTTTGGAGAGGTGTGAGGCCTCATGGAAACACCAGTCAGACCTCTCACTCAAACCCACAGTTTGGAGAGGTGTGAGGCCTCTTAGAGACACCAGTCAGACCTCTCACTCAAACCCACAGTTTGTAGAGGTGTGAGGCCTCATGGAAACACCAGTCAGACCTCTCACTCAAACCCACAGTTTGGAGAGGTGTGAGGCCTCATGGAAACACCAGTCAGACCTCTCACTCAAACCCACACTTTGTAGAGGTGTGAGGCCTCATGGAAACACCAGTCAGACCTCTCACTCAAACCCACAGTTTGGAGAGGTGTGAGGCCTCATGGAAACACCAGTCAGACCTCTCACTCAAACCCACAGTTTGTAGAGGTGTGAGGCCTCATGGAAACACCAGTCAGACCTCTCACTCAAACCCACAGTTTGTAGAGGTGTGAGGCCTCTTAGAGACACCAGTCAGACCTCTCACTCAAACCCACAGTTTGTAGAGGTGTGAGGCCTCATGGAAACACCAGTCAGACCTCTCACTCAAACCCACAGTTTGTAGAGGTGTGTGATCTCTTAGAGACACCAGTCAGACCTCTCAGTCAAGCTCTTTTCATTTTATTGTCTTATGTTGCAATTACCCCAAATGTTGCGTGAATATTATCATGTTACCAAATGTATACAGATGCTGCGGAAAGTAGAGTAAATGTAAAAATCACATAAAATTAACAAGTTTATTTTTGGATTCGGTCTTGTCAGATAAAATGTTGTCGCCTCACCTTTGTTCTGATCATTTCCCCATAATCTCCAAGGTGTTTCCTTTCAACTGCTACCAGGATTGTACATGGGCCTATGCGTCTCATATTATTTTCTGTTCGAAAAATGACAATTTGGCCCTGTTCATATATGCCAATTCCCCTGAGTGTAAATGGTGAACAAAGGCCCCGCTTCACATTTCACAAAATAAAATAGCAAATTATGTAATTGTTATGCAACAGATGGCATCTAGTTACCACAGTGCAAACTGTGTTGCTGCACCAGAAAAAGTATTTAGCTCACCAGCAGGTGACAGCCCATCTATCTGTCCTCATTGTGTCCATTCAGGTTGTCTCCCCACCCACACAGAGCCCTCCCAAGCCCCACTCGCCCTGGCAGGTCCCCATGGTCAAGCACTATATGAGTTGTCTCGTGATGACAATCCCCTTCAGCTGCTAGATCTCCTGCCAACCCCATCTCCAATACAAACCAGGGCTCAATTCCATTTGTTAAAGAATTGGGGAAAAAAGGAACATCTATTTTCAATACGCCTCTTATATTGACTGTGTTTGAAGTGGAATTGGAATCTCCCCTGACCCACACCTCTGTGTGTTCATTGTTTTGCCCAGTAGTGGTTCACTGCTTACTGCAGCCATACAAATAGATCGCTTGTCCGCTACTAAACAGAGACTACTGAAGAAACCACATTACTGACTGGGTCCACCAGTGGGTCACTGAAGTGTTGAGGCAATGACCTCTGACCTCTGTTCTTCCCCAGGTCTGAGAGTAGCAGGCTGCAGTCTGAGTGCCAGCGCCTGGCTGGGGAGAGGAAGGAGACCATGGCCCTGGTGGGGAAGGATGTGTCTGATGACCCGTCACTGACCCAGCTCCAGGCAGAGAGAACTCAGCTGCAGAGTCACCTGCAGCGCTGCCTCTATGAGATCCAGCAGAGAGATCTGCACTGCCAGCAGCTCAACGCCAAGGTACTGAACACGCACGCACTCACAAAACGACCCAAATCAGCTCAGCAACCAAAGTGCTGAACACAGAAACCAACGCACAGGTATTGAATCAGTTTCCACTAAGTTCACCATACTCAACACAAATCTTCTCTCCTCCCAACCACTCCTCTGCTCATCTCCCCATCTCAGCTGCAGCAGGTGGTGGAGGAGAAAGGGGGTGTGTCGGCCCAGCTGAGGGCAGTGTCTCAGACGCTGAGAGACACCCAGAACCGCTGCTATTGGCTGGAGAACCAGGCCCTGCCTAACCAGCACCACCAGGGCCTTGGAAAGGTAGAAAGTTGTGTGTGTGTCTCAGGCTTGTCTGGTGTCTGAATGACTATAGTGTGTTTGTGTGTGTTTGTCTGGTATCTGTGTCTGACTGTGTGTGTGTATCCTTGTCTGTGTGTGTTTTAATGAATAGTAGCCTGGCTGTACTCTGTGTCAGTAGGTTACTATATGTATGTTTGCGTTTGCATATAATGTTGGACACATGCTCATCCTACTGAAGTGAATCAGCTCAAATGTCCAGCTGTTTGCTCTCCCGTCCAGCAGGGGGCGGTGTCTGTAGAAGTGGCTCCGGGAGCTCCCCAGGAGAGGAGCAGTGCTGTGGTAGACATGGAAGCAATGGAGGCCGGCGAGCTCAGGACCAGGTGACTCTCTGTCCCTTCGGTCTGTTTCTCTCTCAAACTCTCTCTCTCTCTCTCTCTCGGTCTGTCTCGCTCTCTCACTTTCTTGGTATCTTTTGCTCTCTATGTTCTCCCTTTCTTTCTCTCTCGCTCTCTGTGTCCATGCATGGTTAGCCTGTTTCCAGATGTGTTTGTGCTCTTGCCAACCATTGCTGTCAGTGTCAAGCCAAACAGCCTGCCAGTCTTCATATATATCAACAACCAATCAGTGACCTCTCATAAATATAGTTTCGTAGTGAACATTAAGAATCTCGTGATGCCAGACTGTTTGGCATGACAAGGAGTGTCAGAATGACTACATTGTGTGTGTGTGTGTGTTCCAGGCTGGTGGAGGTGGAGCAGAGCGTGGTTCAGCTAAGTGAGAGTCTGGCTGAGGAGAGGACCAGGAGGGAAGCAGCCGAGGAAGCTCTGGGACTGGCTGAGGACAGAGCCAAGAGGTGACGCGCGCACACACACACACACACACACACTAATGCAGGGTTGAGACATGCCTAGGGGAGGGGTCTGGTCTGAGGAGGAGGATAAAATGTATTCTGTAGTACTGGGATAGGTAAAGATTTTGCAACAACTGGACGGCACACACACACACACACACACACACACACACACACACACACACACACACACACACACACACACACACAGCTATTTTCACACTATGTGTGGGTGCCAGTCTGTTTGAGTTACCATGCCAACTCATTGTCATGCCAAACAGCAGTCTGGCCTCACAGCATTCTCAACGTTCACTACAGCCTTCAATGTCCACACCATCACTGGCATTAGGGGAGACAGCAGGAAATGTAGCTAATAAACTTTAATTTCACCATTAATAACATACACACTCTGTCTTTGTCTCTCTCACACTCTAACACGCTACCCATACCGGAAGCGTGTGCGAGCGTTGCAAAATAATAATATTATTCAATCATTGCACCCACACTGCTCGCCTGCGCCAAAGAACGTCTGCGTTCCCAGGCGCTAAAATAGAAGTTGCTTCTATTTGTCACTCTGAACGCAGTGCAAGTCCTGCCTCTCCCACCTCCTCATTGGCTTTTAGAAGCATATACCCACGTGCCATTTCCTCATTGGTTATGCCCATGTGGGTGATTGAAAGATGAACTGAGGTCGGTCGGTTGGTTGTGGTAATACATCTTAGTATGAAAGTTAGATGCCAATCGCCATATAAAGTCCAAAGAAGAAAAAGCCTGAAATGAGGATAGATGACTAGAAATGATTCGGTTGACCGTTTTATGTGTGGATTAATTGTCATTGAGTAGAGGACCTTGTGCATTTCAGGTAAAATAACAACTCAACGTTTATATTCCAGGGCAAATTAGCTAGCAACAGAAAGCTAGCTAAATAGGACAAATTAGCTAGTACAGTGAGGGGAAAAAAGTATTTGATCCCCTGCTGATTTTGTACGTTTGCCCACTGACAAAGAAATTATCAGTCTATAATTTTAATGGTAGGTTTATTTGAACAGTGAGAGACAGAATAACAACAAAAAAATCCAGAAAAATGCATGTCAAAAATGTTATAAATTTATTTGCATTTTAATGAGGGAAATAAGTATTTGACCCCCTCTCAATCAGAAAGATTTCTGCCTCCCAGGTGTCTTTTATACAGGTAACGAGCTGAGATTAGGAGCACACTCTTAAAGGGAGTGCTCCTAATCTCAGTTTGCTACCTGTATAAAAGACACCTGTCCACAGAAGCAATCAATCAATCAGATTCCAAACTGTCCACCATGGCCAAGACCAAAGAGCTCTCCAAGGATGTCAGGGACAAGATTGTAGACCTACACAAGGCTGGAATGGGCTACAAGACCATCGCCAAGCAGCTTGGTGAGAAGGTGACAACAGTTGGAGCGATTATTCGCAAATGGAAGAAACACAAAAGAACTGTCAATCTCCCTCGGCCTGGGGCTCCATGCAAGATCTCACCTCGTGGAGTTGCAATGATCATGAGAACGGTGAGGAATCAGCCCAGAACTACACGGGAGGATCTTGTCAATGATCTCAAGGCAGCTGGGACCATAGTCACCAAGAAAACATTTGGTAACACACTACGCCGTGAAGGACTGAAATCCTGCAGCGCCCGCAAGGTCCCCTGCTCAAGAAAGCACATATACATGCCCGTCTGAAGTTTGCCAATGAACATCTGAATGATTCAGAGGACAACTGGGTGAAAGTGTTGTGGTCAGATGAGACCAAAATGGAGCTCTTTGGCATCAACTCAACTCGCCATGTTTGGAGGAGGAGGAATGCTGCCTATGACCCCAAGAACACCATCCCCACCATCAAACATGGAGGTGGAAATATTATGCTTCGGGGGTGTTTTTCTGCTAAGGGGATAGGACAACTTCACCGCATCAAAGGGACGATGGACGGGGCCATGTACCGTCTAATCTTGGGTGAGAACCTCCTTCCCTCAGCCAGGGCATTGAAAATGGGTCGTGGATGGGTATTCCAGCATGACAATGACCCAAAACACACGGCCAAGGCAACAAAGGAGTGGCTCAAGAAGAAGCACATTAAGTTCCTGGAGTGGCCTAGCCAGTCTCCAGACCTTAATCCCATAGAAAATCTGTAGAGGGAGCTGAAGGTTCGAGTTGCCAAACGTCAGCCTCGAAATCTTAATGACTTGGAGAAGATCTGCAAAGAGGAGTGGGACAAAATCCCTCCTGAGATGTGTGCAAACCTGGTGGCCAACTACAAGAAACGTCTGACCTCTGTGATTGCCAACAAGGGTTTTGCCACCAAGTACTAAGTCATGTTTTGCAGAGGGGTCAAATACTTATTTCCCTCATTAAAATGCAAATCATTATATAACATTTTTGACATGCATTTTTTCTGGATATTTTAGTTGTTATTCTGTCTCTCACTGTTCAAATAAACCTACCATTAAAATTATAGACTGATAATTCCTTTGTCAGTGGGCAAATGTACAAAATCAGCAGGGGATCAAATACTTTTTTACCTCACAGTAACTGCAAGCTAGCTAGATAAATTGCCATAAATGTTTAATGCTTTGACCTGTCCCCAAATTAATATAATTGGTTCAGAGTTTGTTTTGATATTTCAACCTGTGTGTCGTGATCGCGTTTGGTGTGGAGGGACAAAATCGATTTGCACACAATGGCGCACGTGCCCGGTTTGGGCATGGTGTAATACACACGCACAAATTCACTTAGAGGCTATTCTCATTGACAAATATTTAAGGAGAGGCAGCATGACAAGATTTCAATTTACATAATATGTACATCAACTTTTCAATTTACGTTACAAGCTTGCCTTACCTTTCATTGAGGCTGGCAACGTGACATTCTTGCTCTGCAGCTCCAAATTTACTGTAAATATCAGTATGGCAGTAGCCACTGACTAGTCAGTAAGCTTTGAAACTATGCAACAATGCGAGCAACTTTTCCTCTAAAACATTTTAACTACGCTCTTGAAAGATGCAACCAAACCGTATTACACTCTTGAATAATACAACAATTCACAAGCATGTGCAGACAATTAAAGTTTTTTTTCTTCTCGTTCTTACGCGTATTAGCTAAACTTAGCTTGCAAGATGTAGCTTGCAATGGGGGGCAGGTAGCCCAGCGTTTAAGGGTGTTGTGCAGGTAACCGAGCATTTGCTGGTTCGAATCCCAGAGCCGACTAGGTGAAAGAAATCTGCTAGTGTGTTCTTAACCCTAATTGCTTATGTAAGTCGCTCTAGATAAAACAAGTTGGCTAAAATGTCAATGTAAGACAATAATACAGCTAGTCAGCTATGCTAGCTAGTAACGTTAGCATATCAAACATTAACGTTTACCCCTCTCATGCGAAAAGTATAGTTTCAGCGTATTAAAGTCACCTTTGAACAAACCAGGCTTAATTTTTATCAATATCGTGATAGTTATTATATGTGGTAAATGCAAAATTGCGACTGAATACTTTTGATAAATCTCCTAGTGAGTTGATCAGCTTCTTGCCTGGATGTTGACTCTGAGCAGCCAAGGGAGGAAAAACACTGTTGAGCATCACTTTCTTAAATATACAGTGATAATTTCAGAATGTAGCAGGCTGTTACTGCAATTTCAGGTGAAAACTCAATAAACTATACATTGAAAATTCTGTTTACACTGTCCTGCTTAGACGGGTGCAGCTGTCGGGTGAGTGCCGTGCGTGAACTCCGGAGGTATCGTTTGAGACGTGAGAAATACTTACGTTTACATTACAGTAATGTCTCTCGAGAATATATACCTCTCGAGAATCAATACCTCTCGACAATCAATACCTCTCAAGAATCTCTAGAAATTCTCCTTAATTCTCGTGAATAAGAATAGACCTTTAGCTCCTACTCTCGAGAATCTTTCAAAATGATTCTTAATTCTTGTCAATGAGAATAGACCCTTTCTCTTTGGCACATGATCCTACTTTCTGACACAGGTGCTTTTTAAATAGACCGGTCAGTAGTTGTTATGCTGGTAACGGTTCATGATGATTTGATGATGTGAATGGTTGTCGCTGTGGTAGTTTTGGTTGTTGTTGCAGAAGCACATGCATAAAGTAATTGTCACGCAGGGATGAATAAAGTTATTTGAATTGAATTCCCACACACACTTAGTACTAAAGGCGGATGTCTCTTTCCTCTCCAGTGTTGACTCCAGTCCATCCAGGACGGCCCAGAGAGACTTCAGCATCCAGCTGGATACAGAGGAGGAGTGGGAGGCCCTCATCCTCAACCCCAACGAACCCCTGGTCACACGCAAGGTCAGTGTTACTCACAAAACTTAAATTAGTCGATGTCCGCAACCCTGTAGAAAGCTATTTGGCATAATTAAAAAAATCCCCATTAAAATCTCTGTTTAAGCTAGAGACGTCTGTTTCTTTGCTGCATCTCAATCCAATTAATTTATTGCCACCGTGGCCCGCCAGGTGTAACTGCTAAACTGCTTGCTGTACACTGTTTTGTGTGATTGTACACATGGATTGGATTGTGGGTTTACTAACGTTTTAGTTCTAGGTTGACTATAAAGTTAATATGGTGACAACAATGAAGTCTGTGTAGCGGTTTGGCTTGGATATGTTTTTTTTTTGCACCTGGTCACAGACCGCTGTTGTGCACTGAAGTCACAAGCGAAGGGAAAAGGTGAGAGGAGGAGAGCCTGTAGATGCCAGAAGGAAAGTGTTTGATGCTGTATGTGGATACTATGAAAGTGAACTGTGTGATCGGGTGTATTCATTCCGCCGATTCTGTTTCAAAACGTTTCTAAATAAATGGAAGCTAATATGGGCCTCCCGAGTGGCGCAGTGGTCTAAGGTACTGCATCGCAGTGCTAGCTGTGCCACTAGAGATTCTGGGTTCGAGTCCAGGCTCTGTCGCAGCCGGCCGCGACTGGGAGACCCATGGGGCAGCACACAATTGGCCCAGCGTCGTCCGGGTTAGGGGAGGGTTTGGCTGGCAGGGATCGACCTTCGCCTCTCCCGAGTCCGTACGGGAGTTGCAGCGATGAGACAGGACTGTAACTACCAATTGGATACCACGAAATTGGGGAGAAAACGGTAAAAAAAAAAATGTTGCAACTGTTTGGTCTAATGATTACACCCCAGATCAGCTAAACGCAGGCAGGAGTGTTCAAGGCTGCGTTGAATGTGTCACTGTCTGTCATTTTGATTACCAAAATCTGTCTCTCGAGCTGTGCAACTACGTTATTAACTTTCATTTGTAGGCCCGGGTGTAGCAACATCATGATACGTATACGGCAAAGTTGACTATCTTGTAGTAGCATTAACCTATGGATGTTACATTTATCTGGGTGAATGGAATATGAATGACATCATCCAATATGATGTAATAGAAATAAGGCCATGCACCAACAACAAAAAAACATCCTCCCTAATCTTAAACGGCACCAATGCAGAACTACCTGGTCCCAGATCTTTGTGCTCTTGTCAGCACCCCTGGAGAAAGGCAGAAGTAACATTGGGGCTGGTTTGGATATTGAATTCAACAAATGTATTAAGAATCAAGCTACAAAGTGTGTTTTTTGACATGTGCATCCTCATTCTACTATGTGCTCTGGCCAACTCCATTACTGTCATTGCAAGGCAAACGTGTTTGGCATGACAAGGAGTTGGCATGATGGCACAAACAGACTGGCACTCAGGCTAGGACTGTTCTTCTTGACTCACCAATCATCAATCACATGTATGATGACCAATGGCAACCAATATGATTGCCAATGCCTGTTTGACGAATGACTCTCACTCTCCTCCCCTCCCTCTCCTAACCAGGTGAAAGGCGGGATGCTGGCCTGCAGGCGCTGGCTTCGGGGGCGGAGCCTGTACTGCTCCAAGCTGCTGACGTCACGGGCCCGCTCGCGCTACCTCTTCCTTGGCTACCTGCTGATTCTGCATGTGGCTGTCCTCATGTGCCTCACCGGCGCCCTCTAGTGCCGTGGGGGTGAAAACAATCACAAATTGCAGATAGAAATATAATGTATAGAGCAGACAGGCCCGTTTCCTTCATGACAAAGACGGTCTGTTCTGCGCAATGTTTTTCTATGTAGTTCACTTGACGCTGGGGGTGTTAACATTGCAGATACAGATGTCATGTGTAGACAAGACACCATGGCCCGTTTCCTCCACGACAAAGACGAATGTCTGTTCTACTCCATTTCTAGGTAGTTCACAATGTGTTTTTTCCCTGGAATGTTATTCCACCTTTCAGAAGAAGCGGCAGGTTTTTGTCTAGTATCCAGAGTTTTCATAAGAGTGAGGGCTTTTGTGGTGTGTCTCGAAAGTCTTGTGGCTTCTTCACCTCGCCTCCTTCCCTTGGTTCTCACTGGTCTGAAAAGAAAATGGACAGCTGAAACTGGATCCTTTGGTTAGATCCTACCTTGTTGTTTTCACACATCATTTTTTTGTCAGATCAGTGCAGATGAAGGGAAGGAGGCGAGGGGAAGAAGACTGTTATTGACTATTAAGACTCACCCTTTGGAGTGTCTCAGGAGAAAGTGCCGTTTCGATCCTGTCTGTTATGTGTTAAAGCCTGAGAGGGAACAGAAAGCCATATCCATTCTACATGAACGCTAGCCTAAGACACGTGTGTGTGTGTGTGTGTGTGTGTGTGTGTGTGTGTGTGTGTGTGTGTGTGTGTGTGTGTGTGTGTGTGTGTGTGTGTGTGTGTGTGTGTGTGTGTGTGTGTGTGTGTGTGTGTAACACATTTGTGTGTGCAGGTGTGTGTGTTAATTTGCACGTGTACAAGAAAAAAACACTAGTCCACTGTAACCTCATTTAGATTTGACCTTGGAGAACAAAGATTGGTGTAAGTCTGAGATGATACATCAACAACATGCTGAAAATGCCCCACTCAGACTGATGCTGGTGTCTGGCAAGTCAGATACAGTATTGCAGGAGAGAAGGGTGGGAAAAGCTACCCATACTACTATTTCTGCAAAGATGCCTATGTTATTGCACTGCTGCTCAACCCTTCTCCCTAATACCAAACCCACTGTGTGCTCAACCTGGCACTACCAGGCCATGGCACAATGTTCCCGCTGGCACCCCTGGTGTCTCCTGGGTAATAACTGTCTCATGGTGGCCTTGGCACAATTATAAGGTGCATTCAAAGTTATGCACTAAAACTCCAAGGTGTATGGATCTCATCTCTCATCAGGGGTCGAGGTTTCCCTTCTCTCCTTCAGCAAAGATATTCAACATAATGTAGGGCCAGGAGTTTTATCTGACCACGTGTCCTGATAAGGAAATACCCCTAGTAATAGGATCTATCTGGCCCCTAGTAATAGGATCTATCTGGCCCCTAGTAATAGGATCTATCTGGCCCCTAGTAATAGGATCTATCTGGCCCCTAGTAATAGGATCTATCTGGCCCCTAGTAATAGGATCTATCTGGCCCCTAGTAATAGGATCTATCTGGCCCCTAGTAATAGGATCTATCTGGCCCCTAGTAATAGGATCTATCTGGCCCCTAGTAATAGGATCTATCTGGCCCCTAGTAATAGGATCTATCTGGCCCCTAGTAATAGGATCTATCTGGCCCCTAGTAATAGGATCTTTCTGGCCCCTAGTAATAGGATCTTTCTGGACCCTAAAGGTTTTACCTTGTCAGATCACATGGTCTGAAAAATATCCTCCTACCCCGTTTGTGAGCATGTACCCTGGTGTGTAAGTAAGATGATGTATTTAAGGGTGGAGTGTAACAGGGTGCGAGTGTGCACCCTTGAAAGTCTACTTTGTGTATTTATGTATCTGTATTTGTTGCTCTGTGCCCCCCAATGCTCTGTTGTTCACTGTACATTTCTACTTCATCTGTTGATTGATTACATGCTGATTTAGTCACTTGATTGATAGTGCAGGGCGGCAATTCACAAAGCAGGAGGCAATATATCAGCCGTCTTACTTCGAGACACTATTTGTAGTTCTCTGGTTCGTATCTCATCTGTTTCAAGTTTAGCATGGGAAGTACTGAGAGAATGTCATACTAATAACAAGTGTGTTTATTACATCTCTGCACTAGGAAATATGAAGCCTCAGTGACAGGCTGTTTGTGCCATCATGCCAACTCTTTGTCACTCATTGTTATACCAAACACGTTTGGCTTGACAATGAGCAATGGAGTTGGCCAGAGCACAAACAGATTTGGGTCCAGAATAGGAAATGTGGTGTTTCAGAATATTTACAGTAGTTAGCCAGCTGAGCTAAAAACATTGCTCCTGCTTTGTGGGATACCACCATAGAGAATGATAGAGGCCTCTAGTGGCCAAAAGGCTATGTTAGCATGGGCAGCGCCATTGAGGGCTTCCACCAATTTAATGTAGTCAACTGGGTTGGACTTCCAACTTCATTGGCTGATCCCTCCTGGTGACCCTGTTGGAGTCATGTCCAACCGGGTCATTAGGAGGGATCAGCTAATTGTGAAGAAGAAGATTGACTACTTCAATGACACTGCCCATGCTGTCAGACGCTGTAATGGCACAGATACAAAGATGAGTGTAATGAAATATAATGAGTCCTCTATCTCTATCGATACCACCCTGTTCTAACGTTGGTGTTATGGTACCGTGGTCCTGATGGTCTGTATATATGGTGTGATTGAGGAAAGGATGACAAAATACATTTATTTATAAGAGGAAATGCTACTGAGTGACGCCGAAATGTCATATTTTCTAAATAGGGTCTATTTTTTAGAAGTCAAATCGTGTGGGACAGCAATACTATCCTATCCAGGCATTAATGGGTTCAATACCTTGAGAGGTTGACTTTCACAAAGAAAGGAATTTGAATAAATCTGTTTGAAAAACACGACTCAAGTTACCTGTTTTTGAGGTTTGTGTGTGTGGACGAGAAGTCCCCACAAAAATAGTAAATGAACAACAAAGATTTGACCAACTGGGGACATTTTGTTTGTCCCCACAAGGACAAATGCTATTTCTAGGGGGTTTAGGGTTAAGGTTAGAATTAGTGGTAGGGTTAGGAGCTAGGGTAGGGGTTAGGGAAAATAGGATTTTGAATGTGACTGAGTTCTGTGTCCCCACAAGCTTAGTTATACAAGACTGCTGCATTCAAAGCTATGCACTAAAACTCCCAATTGTATGCATCTCATCTCACATCAGGGGGTGGAGGTTTCCCTTCTCTCCTTCAGCAAAGATATTCAACATAATGTAGGGCCAGGTGTTTTATCTGACCATGTGTCCTGATAAGGAAATACTGAGTAATAGGATCTATCTGGAACCTAGTAATAGGATCTATCTGGAACCTAGTAATAGGATCTATCTGGAACCTAGTAATAGGATCTATCTGGACCCTAGTAATCGGATCTATCTGGACCCTAGTAATCGGATCTATCTGGACCCTAGTAATCGGATCTATCTGGACCCTAGTAATCGGATCTATCTGGACCCTAGTAATCGGATCTATCTGGACCCTAGTAATCGGATCTATCTGGACCCTAGTAATCGGATCTATCTGGACCCTAGTAATAGGATCTAATTGGACCCTAGTAATAGGATCTAATTGGAACCTAGACTTTGTCCTGGTCAAGTTGCATGGTCAGAAAAACGTACAAACTTTTTCATATTTGGCATGGGAACTAGAGAGAGAATGGCATACTAATAACAAGTCTGTTTATTACCTCTCTGTACTAGGAAATATGTAGCCTGAGTGACAGTCTGTTCCATCATTCCAACTCCTTGACACTTGTTTGGCTTGAGAATGAACAATGGAATTGCCCAGAGCACAAAACCAGTGGAAGCAGAATAGCCCCAAAACATAAATGATCCACCACCATTTCTTTACAGTAAGTATGGGGTTATTTTCTGTTAATGCATCCTTCTTTCAACAACAAACCCAACACTGGTGTGTGTGAACAAAGAGATCTATTTCATGTCATCCAAGAAATGTAAACACCTGGAGTTTGTTAAACGACATTGGTACTTGGATTGGAACCGGTGCTATGGTCAGATTACATTCAAATCTAGCTCTATGGCCACGAACACAGGTGGTGGGTTGGTGTTGAAATAAGGATGCTGTGCCGAAGTGACATTGACATCCATATGTCCTCAATGTCCTCTCTGGTGGTACCACCATGTACTCTGGTATCGGTGACCACATGCAGAAAGAGATCACAGCCCTGGCCCCTAGCAACATGAAGATCAAGGTAAACCACTGAGAACATGTTGGGAAACTGTTAAATAATATACCCAGTCTGAAATCAGCTCCCACTCCTACTTAATCCACTGCAGGTCTGTTTTTGTAATCAGTCCATCTCAGTGTCATTTCCACAACTATAGCATTTAGACCAGGGGTGTTAAACTCAATGGAGCACCTAGTGTCTGCTGCTTTTTCCTTTTCTACCTCATTTTCATTATCTCCAGCGCAATACCAGTGTCTACATTTGTGAAAACGTTGCAAAGTGAAAGAGCTGTCTCTACCACTGCCTCTACAGAGAATAGCTTGTGGTTTATGGTGTTACCACAACCTCCTCAAACTTCACCCTGCTCTGTTCTGACTCTCCTAATGTCTGTTGTTGTAACCAGTCCATCTCAGTGTAATTCCCACAAATGTAGCATTTAGACTCTTGTCATATAAACTACTCTGGCTAAACAATTGATAAAAACAAGTAAATACTTATATGGAAAGAATTCAACAGACCGAATCATGAGAATGCCTCTGAGATGGTACTTTCCAATGGTAGTCCACATGTATTTTTTATTTGTAAAAAATACATTAAAGTCAAAACAAGACATTGAGCTCATCTAAGCCTACATATCTATAACCTATTCAGTCATCTCTTACACTACACTGTTTTAAGAGCATTTTAAGCAAGCCATTCAATAACCAACTACATAATATGCCATGAAAATGACTGGTAATTTATTAGCAACACACACGTCAGCAAGAACCACTGAAAACAACCAAAACAGAACAAATGAATGGTCTGCTATAACATAAACCCAATGCAATGGAGAATATCTACACAGAATCCCACACAGTCATCATAAACCTCATCAGGGTCTTACGCTGCACCCCTATCTGTGTCAGGTGGTATGTTTGTCTCAGGCTTCACTCTGGGACGCTCCACTGCATTCCCCTCTGGAGGACTCATTTTCCTATAGACCAGGGGGTTGACAAATCAAGAGGGATAATATGACACAGTGAATAATGTATTATTATTATTATTATAATATTTGTAGCAAGGCATCAATATGTAAGACCTGTGGTTTCAGTTACAGCCCTGACTTTTCTCATAAAAGGAGACATGATGATAAATGATACAGTAGGTCATTGGTGACCTGGAAAACTCATGTAACAAGAGTTTAGAATAGACAAGGTACTTGTGGTGTGTTTTCTTTAGTGATGCTGTGGAGTAGACTAGAGCACCATACAGTACCTCTGGCTTTCAGAACCCAACACAGGGTCAGTGTCATGACAACCAAGGTGGCAACCACAAACAAGATGATGCGAGTGATGTCCACGATGACCCTGAGCATGTCTGGTTAAACAACAACCACAACAATAACAAAAGGACAAAACTAAGCCACAGGGTCAACTTTTTCATGAGGAAATTAGTCATGAGATCCAGTTGCCAGTGATTTGAATATCTCAAATCATTGGCAACTGGATCTCATACATTTCCTATTAAATAAATAGCTGCAGTTGATCATGTGTTGACCGCGTGACGAGAGTAAGGCTACCACAGACAGGATGTTCATCTTCTCCACAGTGTTCCATCACTTCACCATTTCCTGAGGGGGAGGGGACCAGAGCAGGTTGAGTCTATCTAGTCGTCTCAAAGCAGAACCTTTCAGTGGGACACTTCAGCAATGCAAAGGTAACATACTTACTGGTTACATTAAGCTCCAGAGGCCGGCTGATTCTGGTGTTTGAATCACAGTAGTCAGGAAGAGAGAAGAAACAACGGTAGTATCCTGAGTCAGACAGGGTGATGTTGTGGAGGGTCAGGTAGGACACACCTGTCCCTGAACCTGTATGATACCCGGTGAGGGTGTGTCTGGACTGACCCTTTAGGGGTAAACGGGTATCCCCATTTTCCCTGCACCATGACATTATGGGTTCAACCCTGAAACTCACCCCACAGGACACAGTGACAGAGCCAGAGATGGGATGGGATGCATGGAATTCTAATGTACTGTATTCAAGAGGCATAGATGGACAGCATTTGTATTACATGAAGAAAGTTGATCTTACCATTTACTATGACAGTGATGGAATGGCTAATGATGATTGATTGATCTGTATTAACTGAACACCTGTACAGTCCAGCATCATCTATAGAGGGATTAGTAAAATGCAGGATGGAAATTCCAGAGTTACTTGTTAAGTAGTTCCACTGGGTTTGGATGTGAGTGGTTTGGATCACAGGATTGCAGCTGTGTTCGTCCAGTTTACACCATGTGACTTGTGGTAGATCAGTACAGAATCCAACAGTACAGTTAATCGTCAGTTTCTCCATGACAAAAGCTTGAACCACAGTGTTCCGATACACTCTAATATAGTCATCACAGATGGGACCTTGTCCTGTGGGAGAAAAATATTATGAAACACCACAACAAAATATTGGATTCCGTAACAACAAATGTTTTAGAGTATTCTCCAACTTGACTTGGCATTAATGAACATTAAACATAGCATAGCCTTCACCAGGCAATCACTACATGAAATAATGAATCTTCAGCATCATTTATAAAATCATTGTATAATTTGCATATAATAATTTGCTCAAAGCGGCACACTGTTCATAATCAGAGAATAATGTTATTTTAAAAACATTGAAAAGTAGCGTGAAAAAAATATTTTAAATATTCGGGTCTGTACCTTGAAGTTGTTTTGCCAACAGCAGAAGAATGAAGCCAACCAATCCTTTCCCTCCATCATTAAACTGATATGTATCCATTCTCTTCATTTAAGCCTTGGTCTTTAGTTCACTGATAATACACATTGAACTATACTCATCTTTATCTTGTCTAATGCAACATAAGGAACTGTTTGACTGTTTTTTATCTGTGGGCTACTTCCACTACCACTACTTCCTCTGTGGTTTTTATGAAGCGTATGTCTGCTGCTAACATCTAAACCTATGTAATGGCTGTGGTCTTACCTGCATTGTTCTTTGATGATGATCTTGTTGAGATGGATACACATAAACAGGAGTCCACGTAAACTGGGTCTGCCAGTGTATCCAAACATTACTGTTGGCCTATTCTGAAAAGACCCTACACCTCAGAAAGTCAAACCTTTCTGTTGTCTACTAAGCCTACAGATAATAATACATTGTACATATTGAAATACAGTATAACACTTCCATTTGAGGAGTATTATGCAAAAAGGTTAAATCAATCTCAAGCTCTGTTTTGTCCCAAATCAAACAGAATATTTTAAGGAGAGATGGAGCACAATCCTTGTGACCACAACAGTGTTTTATACAATCTAAGACAAACAGGGACTAAGAAAGAGAGACTAGGAAAATAAATCTCTGATCAATCCCAGACCTGCTGGCCAACTCCATGAAATACTTCTGCTATAGTATACAATCTATTTGCTTTAATATCTTTTCATGGTTTCAATGTTTTCTTATCCCTCAAGTCACCGATTGGGGTCATTTTGACACCAGAGGAATATATTTTTTTTTATCAAATCAAATTTTATTAGTCACATGCGCCGAATACAACAGTGTAGACCTTACAGTGAAATGTTTACTTACGAGCCCCTAACCAACAATGCAGTTTAAAAAAAATATATGGATAAGAATAAGAAATAAAAGTAACAAGTAATTGAAGAGCAGCAGTAAAATAACAATAGCGAGACTATATACAGGTGGGTTAATTGAGGTAATACTGTATGTACATGTAGGTCAAGTTATTAAAGTGACTATGCATAGATGACAACATAGAGTAGCAGCGGTGTAAAAGAGGGGGGGGGGGGCAATGCAAATAGTCTGGGTAGCCATTTGATTAGATGTTCAGGAGTCTTACGGCTTGGGGGTAGAAGCTGTTTAGAAGCCTCTTGGACCTAGACTTGGCGCTCAGGTACCACTTGCCGTGCGGTAGCAGAGAGAACAATCTATGACTAGGGTGGCTGGAGTCTTTGACAATTTTTAGGGCCTTCCTCTGACACCGCCTGGTATAGTGGTCCTGGATGGCAGGAAGCTTGGCCTCAGTGATGTACTGGACCGTTCATACAATCCTCGTAGTGCCTTGCGGTCGGAGGCCGAACATTTGCCATACCAGGCAGTGATGCAACCAGTCAGGATGCTCTTGATGCTGCAGCTGTAGAACCTTTTGAGGATCTGAGGACCCATTCCAAATCTTTTCAGTCTCCTGAGGGGGAATAGGTTTTGTCGTGCCCTCTTCACTACTGTCTTGGTGTGCTTGGACCATGTTAGTTTGTTAGTGATGTGGACACCAATGAACTTGAAGCTCTCAACCTGCTCCACTGCAGCCCCATCGATGTGAATGGGGGCGTCTTGATCACGTTGAGGGAGAGGTTGTTGTCCTGGCACCACACTGCCAGGTCTCTGACCTACTCCCTATAGGCTGTCTCGTCGTTGTCGATGATCAGGCCTACCACTGTTGTGTCATCGGCAAACTTAATGATGGTGTTGGAGTCGTGCCTGGCCGTGCAGTCATGAGTGAACAGGGAGTACAAGAGGGGACTGAGCACGCTCCCCTGAGGGGCCTGTTGAGGTTCAGCATGGCAGATGTGTTGTTACCTACCCTTACCACCTGGGGGCGGCCCGTCAGGAAGTCCAGGATCCAGTTGCAGAGGGAGGTGTTTAGTCCCAGGGTCCTTAGCTTATTGATGAGCTTTGAGGGCACTATGGTGTTGAACGCTGAGCTGTAGTCAATTAATAGCATTCTCACATAGGTGTTCCTTTTGTCCAGGTGGGAAAGGGCAGTGTGGAGTGCAATAGAGATAGCATCATCTGTGGATCTGTTGGGGCGGTATGAAAATTGGAGTGGGTCTAGGGTTTCTGGGATAATGGTGTTGATGTGAGCCATGACCAGCCTTTCAAAGCACTTCATGGCTACAGATGTGAGTGCTACGGGTCGGAGGTAATTTAGGAAGGTTACCTTGGTGTTCTTGGGCACAGGCACTATGGTGGACTGCTTAGAACATGTTGGTATTACAGACTCGGACAGGGAGAGGTTGAAAATGTCAGTGAAGACACTTGCCAGTTGGTCAGCGCATGCTCGCAGTACACGTCCTGGTAATCCATCTGGCTCTGTGTCCTTGTGAATGTTGACCAACTGACCAACTGTTTTATTCAATCCTTCCCATTTAGAATGACTTTGTTAATTTACTATGACTTTGACCTGATCTCAATAAATCAAAATCATTGTTTAGTGTTTCTGTATAAATATGGACTAAAATAAAAATATACAAATCCTTGGGGTTCATTTTGACCCCAGAGAAAAAAAACTATTTCAAGGAACAATAAAAGTTTCAAGGACTGCCAACCATGGGTCTTTCCCAGTTTCAAGGACTGCCAACCATGGGTCTTTCCCAGTTTCAAGGACTGATAACCATGGGTCTTTCCCAGTTTCAAGGACTGATAACCATGGGTCTTTCCCAGTTTCAAGGACTGATAACCATGGGTCTTTCCCAGTTTCAAGGACTGATAACCATGGGTCTTTCCCAGTTTCAAGGACTGATAACCATGGGTCTTTCATATTGCTGGTTACGAGTTCAAGCAACTGATTTCAATCACAAGACAGACATACTGTACTGTAGGTAATAAGACTATTCAGGTCTGTGAAAGTGAAAGAGCTGTCTCTACCACTGCCTCTACAGAGAATAGCTTGTGGTTTATGGTGTTACCACAACCTCCTCAAACTTCACCCTGCTCTGTTCTGACTCTCCTAATGTCTGTTGTTGTAACCAGTCCATCTCAATGTAATTCCCACAGACATATCATTTGTCTCTGAGATGGTACTTTTCAATGGTTTTCAATTTAATTTTAACAAAATAATATATTTTTTTAAATACATTAAAGGTCAAAACGAGACATTGAGCTCATCTCAGCCTACATATATATCAACTATCTAAACATCTACTTAGACTACACTGTTTTGAGCATTTTTAAACAAGCCATTCATTAACAAAGTACATAATGTGCCATGAAAATGACTGGTGATTCAATAGCAACATACATGTCAGCAAGACCCACTGAAAACCAACAAAACAGAACAAATGAATGGTCTGCTATACCATAAACCCAATGCAATGTAGTATATCTAAACAGAATCACACACAGTCATCATAATCCTCATCAGGGTCTTCCTCTGCACCCCTGTCAGTCAAGGTGTGCACACGTGAGATCCTGATGAAGTCCCACTCAGCTCTGTCCCAGTTAGGGGTGGAGTGCTCTGAAGGAGGAAGAAGGAGGAGTGAATCAGAATCAGAATAACTTTATTCACCAAGGACATTTACACCCAGAATTTGACTTTGTGGGGAATTCCGTCCTGAGTTAAGCGTGCGTAAATGGAACGTAATTCCCTTTTTATGCACTTTCCTCTCGATGTGTATTCTGTCCTTGAATTTAGGCATGAGAATAGCATGCCATTCACCCGCTATTTATTTTGGGGTGGGGATCAATGAAAGAAAGGTGTGTCTACAGATAAACCTTATTCTGACCTTGACTTAATTCCCTCATAATTCCACCACCATTACGTGCAATGAAGCGATGAATAATGTTGAGCAACCTGTCGGTTCCAAATTGAAACAACATCTACTTTCTTTTACCCGACATAAATAAAACTATTCTCCATGCGCTGTAATTTACACATTTATAAGAGCTAGGTAAGAGGTATTGATGGACAGTGTTTGTATTGAATGAAGAAAGTATATGTTACTATTACAAAGACGGAATTGTTAATGATGTAGTGTCTATCTTTATTCATTTGTACTGAACACCTGTACAGTCCAGCATCATCTATAGATACGTTAGTAAAATGCAGGAAAGAGGGGTTTGGGTCAGGATTGCAGATGCCTTCGTCCAGTTTACACCATGTGACTTGTGGTAGATCAGTACAAAATGTGACAGTTAATCACAGTGGTATGAGGTACTTAAGTAAAAATACTTTTAAGCACTACTTGTCGTTTTTTAGGGTATCTGTACTTTACTATTTATATTTTTGACAACTTTGACTTTTAAAGAAAATAATGTACTTTTTACTCCATACATTTTCCTAACACCCAAAAGTACTTGTTACATTTCGAATGATTAGCAGTACAGGACAATTGTCAAATTCATGCACTTATCAAGAGAACCCTGGCATCCCTACTGCCTCTGATGTGACGGCCTCAATAAACACAAATGCTTTGTTTGTAAATGATTGCCTAAGTGTTGGAGTGTGCCCCTGGCCATCCATAACTGTTGCTTAACATAAGGAATGCACAATTATTTATACTTTTACTTTGACTTTTGATACTTAAAGCATATTTTAAATGAAATACTTTGACTTTTACTCAAGTAGTATTTTACTAGGTGACTTTCACTTTTATTTGAGTCATTTTCTATTAAGGTATCTTTACTTTTACTCAAGTATGACAATTGAGTAGTTTTTCCACCCCTGGTTAATCGTCATATGCTCTGTGATAACTGTTTAAACCGCAGTGTTTCGTAGCACTCTGACTCGGTCAGTCGCATGGCAGGGATCTTGTCCTATTTTCCATTAGGAGAATAAGGAGCCCCTACTATAGATCAGTAATTGGTGATAGTTTCACTATATTGGCCAAATGAGACGTGAGACTTTTCAGTAAAAAAATATATGTTTACGAATATATCTTTACGAATATTGTCAAAACGTATGACATGGCCCGAGGTTTACTTTCTGTAGTAAGCATACATTAGTCATTATTGAGTGGTCCTGTATGGCTCAGTTGGTAGAGCACAGCTACCTGTAAATCGCTTTGGATGAAAGCATCTGCTCAATGGCACATATTATTATTAGTTAGAGTTCATGTATTCATTAAATATGATATCATTGCGAAAATATATATATTTTATATAACTTTGAATAAATAATTTTGTGCAAGGACGTTACCAAGCAGGCCTTTCCCCTCATTACTTTGTATACCTGTTCTCTTAACTTGAGGCTGACGATACTAACTGGTGTGCACTATATTCTTGGATAAAGGAAAAATATCCCTGACCTGCCCTACTGAATGCTATTTTCCTACCGAAGAAATAATCAGAAGCCTACTTGTGAAGACACATTTCTGATGTGGTTTTTCAAAGGCTTTACACCTAAGATGCAATGACTATGGCCATCCTTCTTTCCACTGTTGTTTTGATTATTTAAAATATATTCTTGAATAATTACAGGGTAAAGTGAGTTTCCCCACTGACAGCGCTTTGAGCATCTGGAATTGAATTGAATTATTATAGGTAAATGTGTGTGTGTCGGTTGGTAACCTACTCTGTGTAACGTCTGCTACCAACTCACACCCTCAAACACGTAGATCCCCTGAACGCAGCTCACTTTCCAGCTCACACCCTCAAACACGTAGATCCCCTGAACGCAGCTCACTTTCCAGCTCACACCCTCAAACACGTAGATCCCCTGAACGCAGCTCACTTTCCAGCTCACACCCTCAAACACGTAGATCCCCTGAACGCAGCTCACTTTCCAGCTCACACCCTCAAACACATAGATCCCCTGAACGCAGCTCACTTTCCAGCTCACACCCTCAAACACATAGATCCCCTGAACGCAGCTCACTCTCCAGGTCCCAATCACCTGAATTCTAATCACCTGTTCACACACCTGTAGGTCATTATCACACACTATTTAGTTCAGTTCTTGGCACCCCGTCACTGAGGTATTCTTTGTTTTGTGACACGTCTTTCAGAGCGCTGGGTTTCCCGTGATTTATGCCTTCCGTATATAATATGTTTTATAATATGTGTAATAGGTCCTGCTGCTTGAGTCTGCGCTATATTATCTGTGCAGTAAATGCTAACATATAGACCTACCACCAGGGGGAAATAAAATATGCAAAGCAACATATCATTGAAGAATTTATTTGCGTTAAGATTTTTTTCTCGCTGATTGAGTCTGCGCAATATTTCACATTATCTGTGCAGTAAAGCCTAACTTATACTGTAGACCTACTGCCAGATTCAAATAAAATATGCTAAACTACATATCATTGAAGAATTTATTTGCGTTAGGATTTTTTTTCTCGATTAAGTGTTTCCTTTTAGAATTAGGCTTAGCCTACTGCACAATTTAAAATTAAACAAAAGGTTTAGAACATAATAAACTTGAGGTAATGGTTCCAGAATCACCAGGTGCATTCATCTTTCGAATCCAAACAAACCTGAATTCATGACCTACTGAAAAGTGAAAACAAGATGAATGCCAACAAATCCAGATTCTTCCCCTCTCTGTATGACCAGTCCAACACATGTGGGGATATTTGGACTTCCATTTTGCAGGACCATAATCATTGCAATGCGGAGCAGAAGCATCAGCAGCAGCAGCATCAGCCGGTTAGAGACACGGAGCGGTGGCCTGACACGGGCATCCTAGTGGTGAACAACTACCAACCTCTGGAGGTGTTTAGTCCTCCGACCGGTATCCATGTGGCCAGGAGGAGCGAAATGGACGAAGTCAACGAGCTGGCTATCCTGATGATGGAGTTGGAGTTGGGAGCGCAGATGGGAGAGCCTTTGGATCGCGGGAGATGTAAAATACAGTGCTCTTTTTTTCATATGACAATCTGACTTCAAACGCGCTGTTTCGTATTGTAGGCCTAGTAGGTCTATGCGACAGACAGTTTGGGGCGTCTGCTGCTGGTGTCTATTACAATGTTAGACCTCTGCAGAATTAGTGCCAGGACTTTATAAATGGATTGATTCTCTTTCCCTCCCATTATAGATGACTTCCTGAGCAACCTTCATACATCTGTCAACCAACAACTGAGAAGAGAACGATTCAAATCAGGGAAAATCTCATCAGAATTACCTTGACTAACAACTAGTTATGTTAATAAATAAATCAGATATTAAAGTCACAAGCCACATTCCCCATCAAACAGCCAATCTGTCATCACTTTTATTGAGTTAATTTGCAAAGATTCAAATCGCATAATCTGGCATCCTGTTTCTCTCTTCAGACTGATGTATCAGCATTCAAATGTGAAATGTGTTCATTTCAACACAAAACTGGTCAGCATCTACAGAACAGACAGAAAGGGATTCATTGTACAATACAGCAGCTACATAGTAATATAACTGTCCATCCACAACACAACTATGAGTGTTGTCAGTCCATCAGCAAAAGAAATGCTGGAACCAGAAAAGCAACAGAGTTCTGGTTTGGAGTTACAGTAAGAGAGAGTATTCCTCTTCTATTTACACACAGACACACTGGACGGGCTGGAAAACCTAATCTTCCAGGGTGCATCTGAAAACAGATAGTCTACTGTACAGGGGGTCAGTAAAGAAAGGAAATCAGGGTGAAAAACTATCATCTACATCTGAAATAATACAATAATGTGTCGTCATGATAAACACAGAAGGAGAAAATATGTTACATATCTGGGACAACTCTTCATTTTAACAGTTCATTACCTCTCTTATCTTAGCATTACAGTCATTTGAGAATTAAAAGTATTTTTTGTTGTTGCAATACCACCTACGATGTGTGAGGTGATATGCTCGTCCACCCATTCTTTGGTATACTGTGACCAAAACGATTACACTCTTCCCCCTGTCACTTGTTCCTCTTATTAAAGATAATCAAACCAGCCTCATCTCAGTCTTGGGTTCCATGTGTAGACTCATGCATGCCATGTCCATCCATTATAATACCAAGAGCCACTGTATGAATACTATACTGAATAGGAGCAACCTTCAGACAAGGTGTGTTCACTCACTGGGAGTGAGAGAATGAAAGCCAGACTCCATGTAGAGGACCAAACTCCAGGACTGGGAGCTGCCCTAACCTTCTCACCTTCCTGTCCAGCAACAGTTAACACAACAGACATATACCCATAGGATAAAGTGCATTTGAGCTGGTTCTCGTTCAAAATAAAAAGTTACAGTACAATCATCAAGGAGATCAAACTCATTGGGATAGACTTTCACAATATGATGCAAAGAATGCACTACTGAGAGCACCTTGGTCTTCAAAGCTCAAACCAATCTTTATGTAGTTAGCAGTGTCCCAGTCCACCACTGACCTTATGTAACAGCATAGTACCATTATACCTACTAGAGGACCTTGTGCCAATCAATCCTGGGGATTTTGTGCATTAAACCATAGATGCACATCTCCAGTCCTAAAATGTCAAAGAGTCAGTCTGTTTTTTGTCTTATCTGATCATTACTAGAAGACAAAACATTACAGAATGTAGAAATGTATTGTGTAGAACAGATATGACCCTCTGTTATGTAGAATCATTACAGTGCAATACCTACTTTCTGTAACATTGCTGAGTGGATTCTGTGGCCAATTTATGATTTCTTTATGATTTCTAAAGAAAAAAGAAATCTAACTGAGCACTGTGTCAGCGTTTAAAGTGTCCTCTCTCCTTTCTGTTAAGAAACACATGTATTTACAGTTGTGTTAAACTCAGTCCAACTTTACCGTGTCCAAGAAAAGGGCTATAGTACTGGATTTATGATCATGTTCACGTTGTGAAAGGCAGTTTGGAGGCAACGTCAAGAAACAAGTGAACTTGTTGTTGGCGTCCTTACGATTCAAGTGTTTGTCGACAAAATAATCACAATTTATGAGGCACATGTGTTCTGAAAAGTGTGTTTCTTCCAAACATGGTGTCAGATCTCAGCTCACTATTCATATCCATTCATATACAATACCAGCACCTCCTTTTCTTTGGAGAAAATCAACACCCTTCATTAAATCTACTGACTTCAATTGTGCCTAATTTGTGGTCCGATGTTACAAAACAGACCACTCATGTTGTTTTCAAACTGCTTGAAATGATACTTAGAAGACATGGCTGAGCACAGGAAAGGGGAATCTGACTCAGTTCTCAATTGTCATTGAAGAACATAACAAGCTAAATCCCCTCTCAGTCAGTGGATGGAATACTCAGGACCATTGGAGATGACAACAAAACAGGTGTCTCTCTTTTAGGTGAAATGTACTTGTTCTATAAAAAGAGCTAAGATACATGGCATCTCTCTACATGCTTATATATACACATTATACAACGGGTGGGTCTAATCCTGAATGCTGATTGGTTAAAACTGCATTCCAGCCGGTGTCTATTCCACAAGTTACCAACGGCTAAATCTATGATGTTAAAATGCCTATTTACTCAGTTCCATATGACTGCGCAATCCACTGTCTCATCATCCCAGCCAAGCAATTTATAAACTTAATCTCCACTATAAAAAGCATCTAGACATTATCTCACATTTCCTTTAGACTAACATTTAGTTTTCAACAGCGGAGATTTGTATAAAACTTGCTGTCTGTCTCTCCGACATTTGCAACATTGTTTCAATATTCCAATTTTATCTCCAGCTGTCCCATAGTAATGAACATGTCGGGAGTCGGGACAAGACAGACAGGCAGCGTTTCTCAACAAGTCAAAATCATGAATCAGCTGGTATTATTTTTATGGATATATACAAAGAAATGTCAATTGAAAAAAGGTAAAACTAAACAAAGTGCAGCTAGTTTGCAGTCTTTCCAGCTTCAGTTTGAAGTAGCTGTTAGCTGTGTTGTTGGCTAGCTCCTCTGAACAACATTGTCCTGACAAGTGAGCACATTTTGTATGCCAGGCAAAATCAAGCCTCATTGCTCATTGTTATGGATTTATCCAAATAAATATCTCTAGAAAACAGCTAAAACAAATGCAAATGCAACTAAGTTGCTGTTATTCTATCTGTAAGTTAGCCTTAGTAGGCTAACTGGAAAGAAAGGGATAAGAACGTTGCCAGCCAGTATGGAAATTGAACATTTAGAACAAATGACTGGGTCGCATCCATAAATACAGAACAAAAAGACTGAACGACTGTGTGTCGCATCTCTACTGTAGCAACCGAACTGATAGAACGAACGACAAGCCGGCTAGATTTGTGTCGGGACTATATCTTGTGGAAGGATGTAATAGTATGAATAAATTCATCAAAATACAGTTTTTTAATGAAAATATGTCAATCATTATTTGAATATGTTCGTAACACATTGTATAAAAGTGATGCCCTCGAAGCCGGTGTTTGGAGGATATAGTGGCACAGTCTGCCTGCCCTCGACTTGATCTCAGGCCTAACAACAACCCTGCCAATATATCCTCCAAAAACCCTAAGCTTGTTATCACTTCATTCTGATGTTCTGAAGTGGTTGGACCTTTGTGCATGAACATGTGACGAGTCTCTCTGCCTCATCAATTGTTCTATTGATGTCATGACATACTCCTCTGTGGGTTGCTAAGGTTACTGTCCTGGTTAGAGAAACACTCATCTTTCATTATTACAGGTCTTTTGATGTGGGGATGACATATGTACAATGTAAAGGAACAGGTGATGTAATGTAACTATAGAGACATCGTTAAGAAGAGATGACTGACAGTTTGAGATAGAACACTTTCACCCTTCAGTAACTCCAAAATAACAGCATGGTGATGAAACACATCAGAGCAACGTGAGATTTTCCCACAATGACAGAGGGGGAGAGAGAGAGAAATAGAAAGAAAGAAAGAGGCTTTTATCAGTCTTAATATACAACTGTCAAAAAAGCTGAGTTTGAGAGTTTGTTTAGTCTCTAGTGTTGTTCAGAAAAGAGAGTGCTGCAATTCCACCTCCCGGCCACTAGAGGGAGGGATTACACCTGGAACTCAAACATGTCTGTCTGTTTCTTGGCCAGCTTTGCCACCTCCTGGCGGATGGCCTGGACCAGGGCGGATGTGGAGAGACTGCTGAGTGGGACTCTGTCTCTGGCCTCCCCCGCATCGGGCAGGCTCTGCTGGGACGCAGCGGTGGTCGCGGTGGGGGGTGGCTCCATGGCCTGGCCATAGTGTAGGGGGAGTCTGGGGGAGCTGCCTTGAGGGTAGCGAGGATGAGGAAAGGCCTCCACGTACCCTGGGAGAGCCACCTGGAAGAGAGAGTAGGCCAGGCGTCACCAAAACAACCACCTAAATGATAGGAAATACAGCTGATGCTGTGTTTTTGTTTTTATTTTTCAAATTCCAAAACATTATCCTTATTGGATCAGTTTGCTGGGTGAACATTGTCTCTCTTCCACATGTATTACACATATTCAAATGGCTGAAAACAAGGGAAAATATACACAAGCACACTTGGACGAAACTCACACGATAAAATAAATTAAGAAGTAAAAATTAAAAAGGCGATTAAAATATCTGTGACTTTTAAAAATGGACTTTCGATTCAAACGAAGCATTTGAACTCCACTTCTGGGTTACTTTAGAATGTGGACATGACATGTGCATGACTGTCTGACTCTACACAAAACTAATCAAAGAAAGATCCAAAATAAAATAGACAAGAGGTGTTCATTTAGGAAATGTGCTCAACTACCCCGGTATTTTGCTGTGTCCACTCAACGCCAGCCATACATTCAGTTCAGCAAATGGTTTCTAAATGACACTGGTTCTGCAAAAAGACACTGCGTGAAGACATCTGGTTGAAACAGGCAGACAAACAGGGATACAAAGAACATTCCATACAGAAGAGGAAAGGCCAGTGAGGAAAGGGGAGGTCACATGGTCAATAACAGTGACAGATGGGGAAATGGAAACCATTTCATGTTTAACAGACAGACAGAGACAGAGAGAGTATTGTATAATAGAAAATTAGGAACCAAATTTTGCTTAGTGGTAGATGAGGAATGAGCTCACTGTCAATCCCTGATAAAGCTCTCTGCAGAGGCTGTCATGAAAATGTCTTCATATTCACTTATTAGTCACATTTTGGTGTCTTACAAACATCCAGGAAAACACATTGAGCTCTGTAACTTATCTTTCCATTAGTTTACATAACAACTCTAAGACCTGGGGCAGGATTGGGCTTTCCCTTGTGTATGGTATGGTTGTGGCTCGAGGTAGAACATACCCTTAAACACAGATTTAGGATCAGAATATTCCACCCCCATCCTAACTTTACCATAAGGTAACGTATCTGATCCAGGATCAGTGCTGTTAGCAATTTATGTTACTCTTCAATAACACAAACCCCAAAGCAAATCAGTGGGAGGAAAATAGGTTTATTCAAAGAGGACAAATCATAGATGTTATGCTGAGAGGTAGATGGTCATTCTCCCCTGTCCTCAGTGATGCTCTCTCAGTGATTCTCTCCAGTGGTTCTCTAGCCAGAACAAAAGGACAGCATGTAGTTTTATAACCCCGCCCTAGCCTGTGGTTGACCAATTAGAATTCCTTGCAATAATTCCCTATTACAGAAAAAACACTATTTCCCTTCATCATTATTACTCTATTGACTTCTCGTCCTTTTGACCTCTCATCCTCTGTCTCTGCGTTGTGTATTTATCTTTGACCTATTCTTACAGTGGGTAGCTACTTCTCCCTACGCTGTGAGTGTAGAGAGTAGGGGGGTTTCTTACAGAGTCAGCCCACTGGGGGGGCACGTCCTCAGGCTCGGGGGGGTAGGACATCCAGGATGGGCTGTGGTAGGAGGACGGGGGCGTGGAGGCAAAGTACTCAGAGTAACCCGACCGCGAGGCTGGGATGGCGTACACCGCTGTGATGGGGTTTCCTGTGGGGGGTTAGGAGGTCGTTATACAGGGGAAATACTACAATGACAACTGCCATTACTAGAAGAAGAATCAAGTTGTTCTACATTTATGACAAACAACAAAGTTAACCTAAACCTAAACCTAAATCCTAACCCTGATTCTAACTCCTAACCCAAACCCTAACTCCTAACCCACCTCCTAACCCAAACTCCTAACCCAAACCCTAACTCCTAACCCAAACTCCTAACCCAAACTCCTAACCCAAACTCCTAACCCAAACTCCTAACCCAAGCCCTAACCCAAGCCCTAACCCAAGCCCTAACTCCTAACCTAGACCCCCGCAAGGATAATAAAATATACTGCTCAAAAAAATAAAGGGAACACTAAAATAACACATCCTAGATCTGAATGAATGAAATAATCTTATTAAATACTTTTTCCTTTACATAGTTGAATGTGCTGACAACAAAATCACACAAAAATAATCAATGGAAATCCAATTTATCAACCCATGGAGGTCTGGATTTGGAGTCACACTCAAAATTAAAGTGGAAAACCACACTACAGGCTGATCCAACTTTGATGTAATGTCCTTAAAACAAGTCAAAATGAGGCTCAGTAGTGTGTGTGGCCTCCACGTGCCTGTATGACCTCCCAGCAACGCCTGGGCATGCTCCTGATGAGGTGGCGGATGGTCTCCTGAGGGATCTCCTCCCAGAGCTGGACTAAAGCATCCGCCAACTCCTGGACAGTCTGTGGTGCAACGTGGCGTTGGTGGATGGAGCGAGACATGATGTCCCAGATGTGCTCAATTGGATTCAGGTCTGGGGAACGGGCAGGCCAGTCCATAGCATCAATGCCTTCCTCTTGCAGGAACTGCTGACACACTCCAGCCACATGAGGTCTAGCATTGTCTTGCATTAGGAGGAACCCAGGGCCAACCGCACCAGCATATGGTCTCACAAGGGGTCTGAGGATCTCATCTCGGTACCTAATGGCAGTCAGGCTACCTCTGGCGAGCACATGGAGGGCTGTGCGGCCCCCCAAAGAAATGCCACCCCACACCATGACTGACCCACCGCCAAACCAGTCATGCTGGAGGATGTTGCAGACAGCAGAACGTTCTCCACGGCGTCTCCAGACTCTGTCACGTCTGTCACATGTGCTCAGTGTGAACCTGCTTCATCTGTGAAGAGCACAGGGCACCAGTGGCGAATTTGCCAATCTTGGTGTTCTCTGGCAAATGCCAAACGTCCTGCACGGTGTTGGGCTGTAAGCATAACCCCCACCTGTGGACGTCGGGCCCTCATACCACCCTCATGGAGCCTGTTTCTGACCGTTTGAGCAGACACATGCACATTTGTGGCCTGCTGGAGGTCATTTTGCAGGGCTCTGGCAGTGCTCCTCTTGCTCCTCCTTGCACAAAGGCGGAGGTAGCGGTCCTGCTGCTGGGTTGTTGCCCTCCTACGGCCTCCTCCACGTCTCCTGATGTACTGGGCTGTCTCCTGGTAGCGCCTCCATGCTCTGGACACTACGCTGACAGACACAGCAAACCTTCTTGCCACAGCTCGCATTGATGTGCCATCCTGGATGAGCTGCACTACCTGAGCCACTTGTGTGGGTTGTAGACTCCGTCTCGTGCTACCACTAGAGTGAAAGCACCGCCAGCATTCAAAAGTGACCAAAACATCAGCCAGGAAGCATAAGAACTGAGAAGTGGTCTGTGGTCACCACCTGCAGAACCACTCCTTTATTGGGGGTGTCTTGCTAATTGCCTATAATTTCCACCTGTTGTCTATTCCATTTGCACAACAGCATGTGAAATTTATTGTCAATCAGTGTTGCTTCCTAAGTGGACAGTTTGATTTCACAGAAGTGTGATTGACTTGGAGTTACATTGTGTTGTTAAAGTGTTCCCTTTATTTTTTTGAGCAGTGTACATTTAAAAAACAGACAAACAGGTTCTGACCTGAGTAGGTGGACACCGGCTGTTCTGCTGTGACTGAGGGGAGTGCTGCTCTGGAGAGCGGGACTGAGGGGAGTGCTGCTCTGGAGAGGGGGACTGAGGGGAGTGCTGCTCTGGAGAGGGGGACTGAGGTGAGTGCTGCTCTGGAGAGGGGGACTGAGGGGAGTGCTGCTCTGGAGAGGGGGACTGAGGGGAGTGCTGCTCTGGAGAGGGGGACTGAGGGGAGTGCTGCTCTGGAGAGAGAGACATAGGGGGCGCTGCTGTCATTATGCTGGGTCTGCATGTCCGTCATGTTGGTCCCAGACTCTGAGATCCTGGCCTTGGACCCCAGGTCAGGCGACGAGCTGAGTCAGAGAGAGAGATAATGCTCACATCGCAAAATCACATTCACATGCAACACATATTCTTCACCACAAGAGGACAGTGGTGCTCCATATAAGACCCACAGTTACACTGGATTCTCATTGCTATTCATGTCATCTTCCTCTGCACTGATTCTGCTTTCAAATGTGCAGTATACACGACTGAGATCAGTCTGGCCACACTGCATTTACCTGGTGAATATTACCATGTGAATTTGAATGTTGGGGAGTTTAGTGATTAATTTTGGGGTGAGAGTGCGGTATTGCGGCTAGGATTCATTTGAGGAAAGGTGAGAATAGTCTCATGGGGCTGTGTGTGTGTGTGTGTGTGGTGTGTGTGTGTGTGTGTGTGTGTGTGTGTGTGTGTGTGTGTGTGTGTGTGTGTGTGTGTGTGTGTGTGTGTGTGTGTGTGTGTGTGTGTGTGTGTGTGTGTGTGTCCTGGCCGTACCGTCTTAGAGAGGTCCCAGGAGGGGGGCCGGTGCGAGGGGGAATAGGGGGTGGAGAAGAGGCCATAACCATGTCAGGAAGCTGGGTGAACCTAAAGGCCTGGAAGAAGACAAGTCAACACACACATGAATAATATAGTGTGGGTTGATGTTTTCTGATAGGAGAAAGTGTCTACTTGTTAAGGTTTAGTCAACTAGAACCAGTACAGTAGTACATTCTGACCTAACATAACCATTCTCAGAGGTTTTATCCTTCCACCCACTCACAGGTTTGGGGAGGCTGCACTGATACATATCTGCTCCGTACGCCGGCACCCACTGCAGCCCTCCTCCCCGGCCACGGCTCATGGTTCCCGGGGCACTGGTCACCACGTCAGAGTAGGGCAGGGGTGGAGGTCCGGGGCTGTAGTGGCCGTGGTGGTAACCGTGGTGGGGGTGATGGGAGTGGTGGTGGCGTCCGGCTGTGGAGGAGTGTCCCCCTGAGGCCAGGCTGAAGGCCTCCTCCAAGAGCAGGTGCATCTGCTGGCGTACCTCGTCGATGGACGGCTGGGAGCTCAACGTGGAGGTCTCTGAGTGACCTTTGACCCCTCTGGGGCAGACATAACCCCCCCGCGGGCCAATCAGACGATCCACGTTGGTCTCCTCAATCAGCTCCGGTTCAGTCTGAAACACAGAGAAAAAGAGTGGAATTGGTTACACACACACACACACACACACACACACACACACACACACACACACACACACAGACACACACACACAGACACACACAGACAGACACACACAGACACACACACAGACACACACACAGACACACACACAGCACACACACACACACACACACACACACACACACACACACCAGGAGGTTAGTGGTACCTTAATTGGGGAGGACGGTCTTGTGGTAATGGCTGGAGCAGAACCAGTGGAATGGTATCAAACACATGAAACACATGGCTCCATTGGCGCTGTTCCAACCATTATTATGAGCCGTCCTCCCTCAGCAGCCTCCACTGATACACTGTTTACACTTCATTTCCAATTAGTACTAGTAGAGCTAATACAGTTCAGACCTGTCAGAGTAGTCATTATCTCCCAGACCTATCAGAGTAGAGTCATTATCTCCCAGACCTGTCAGAGTAGAGAGTCATTATCTCCCAGACCTATCAGCGTAGGGAGTCATTATCTCCCCGACCTATCAGAGTAGAGAGTCATTATCTCCTGGACCTATCAGAGTAGAGTGTCATTATCTCCCAGACCTATCAGAGTAGAGTCATTATCTCCCAGACCTGTCAGAGTACAGAGTCATTATCTCCCAGACCTGTCAGAGTACAGAGTCATTATCTCCCCGACCTATCAGCGTAGGGAGTCATTATCTCCCCGACCTATCAGAGTAGAGAGTCATTACCTCCCTGACCTATCAGAGTAGAGAGTAATTATCTCCCAGACCTATCAGAGTAGAGGTCATTGTCTCCCAGACCTATCAGAGTAGAGTGTCTTTGTCTCCCAGACCTATCAGAGTAGAGTGTCTTTGTCTCCCAGACCTATCAGAGTAGAGTGTCTTTGTCTCCCAGACCTATCAGAGTAGAGTGTCTTTGTCTCCCAGACCTATCAGAGTAGAGTGTCTTTGTCTCCCAGACCTATCAGAGTAGAGTCATTATCTCCCAGACCTATCAGAGTAGAGTGTCATTATCTCCCAGACCTATCAGAGTAGAGTGTCGTTGTCTCCCAGACCTATCAGAGTAGAGTGTTGTTATCTCTCAGACCTATCAGAGTAGAGTGTCATTATCTCCCAGACCTATCAGAGTAGAGTGTCATTGTCTCCCAGACCTATCAGAGTAGAGTGCCATTATCTCCCAGACCTATCAGAGTAGAGTGTCATTGTCTCCCAGACCTATCAGAGTAGAGTGTCATTATCTCCCAGACCTATCAGAGTAGAGTGTCATTATCTCCCAGACCTATCAGAGTAGAGTGTCATTGTCTCCCAGACCTATCAGAGTAGAGTGTCATTATCTCCCAGACCTATCAGAGTAGAGAGTCATTATCTCCCAGACCTATCAGAGTAGAGTGTCATTATCTCCCAGACCTATCAGAGTAGAGTGTCATTATCCCCCAGACCTATCAGGGTAGAGTGTCATTGTCTCCCAGACCTATCAGAGTAGAGAGTCATTGTCTCCCAGACCTATCAGAGTAGAGAGTCATTTTAGTGCTCTCTGAGGCTCAAACAAAAACTCTCCATTCACTTTATTAGCACCCTGCAAACTGTTGATGCTGCCCCGGTTTAATTGGCGTTAGGGAGCCATGTTCTTTACACAGAAACACACCACAACCCCAAAGACACTCATGCCTAGTACTTTCTCTTTACAGCACTGAAGGACTATCCCACATTGCATTGCAAAACCCCCATTTCATGATTTACGAGCACAGTGCTACAACGGCAAATGAACAGTCCCCTGATAGCTGGGTGGAATGCCACTGACTCAACCAGAGATGGTCAGATGAGAAATGTTCAAGTGGCTTTAACGATTCAGGAAGCTATACTAGTGACTCATCCTGGCTGTGCGTTGTTGTTGACAAGATGCTGACTAAGTTAGCCAGAGCTGCTTGATGGTACACTGTAGTACTGTAATATATCACATGAATAGGTGTTCAGTATTCCTCCAGTGGAACTGCTATCTCTCTGGTTGGTCTCTGCAGGGTAGAGTGCTACCGGGACAGTTTTGTACGGAGTGTGAGTTGTGTTTCTGTTTATCTCTCCATCTCCTCCTTCCCTCTCCTTGTCCCGCCCCCCGTAGATTAATTGTGGCGATAAACAATCTGGCAAATCACTGTAGAAGTAATTAAGCACTGCGGTAAACTACTGGAGGTCTGTGTGTGTTAGCCTACTGTTATATATCACTCACTCACTCACTCACTCACTCACTCACTCACTCACTCACTCACTCACTCACTCACTCACTCACTCACTCACTCACTCACTCACTCACTCACTCACTCACTCACTCACTCACTCACTCACTCCATTTTCTCACCCACGCTCTGTGCTCGCTCTGCTCTCTCTATGTCCACCCCTCCCTCCTTGCTTTCTCCCTCCAGCCTCTCTCTTCCTCCATCCCACTCTCTCTCAGGGTGATAAATGAGTTGGATCTGAGGGTGCCCTACTTCCTGTACGAGTGGAAGGGAGCAGCCACAGGAGACCTGGTGCAGCCGCCTCATAAATCAGTTCCCTCGCAACACGGACAGGCGGAGACGTGGATCCGCAGTGATATGGCCCGCAGAGCAAGCGTTCCCACTGTAATCAATAGAGCCAGTCCTTCTGCAAGGAGCTGACCGACCACGCTAGCACCCTATTTTTTTGCAGGCTGACACGGTTGTTACGGTTACTGCAGGGAGGCTATGTTTCACTCCCACGGGAGGTAGAGAAGAGGCAGAACAGTGGAGGGAGGAGGTGGAGGAAGACAGGGAGCAGCACAGTGGAGGGAGGAGGTGGAGGCAGACGGGGCAGAACAGTGGAGGGAGGAGGTGGAGGAAGACAGGGAGCAGCACAGTGGAGGGAGGAGGTGGAGGAAGACGGGGCAGAACAGTGGAGGGAGGAGGTGGAGGAAGACAGGGAGCAGCACAGTGGAGGGAGGAGGTGGAGGAAGACGGGGCAGAACAGTGGAGGGAGGAGGTGGAGGAAGACAGGAGCACAACAGTGGAGGGAGGAGGTGGAGGAAGACAGGGGGCAGAACAGTGGAGGGAGGAGGTGGAGGAAGACAGGAGCACAACAGTGGAGGGAGGAGGTGGAGGAAGACAGGGGGCAGAACAGTGGAGGGAGGAGGTGGAGGAAGACAGGGGGCAGAACAGTGGAGGGAGAAGGTGGAGGAAGACAGGAGCAGAACAGTGGAGGGAGGAGGTGGAGGAAGACAGGAGCAGAACAGTGGAGGGAGGAGGTGGAGGAAGACAGGAGCAGAACAGTGGAGGGAGGAGGTGGAGGAAGACAGGGGGCAGAACAGTGGAGGGAGGAGGTGGAGGAAGACAGGAGCAGAACAGTGGAGGGAGGAGGTGGAGGAAGACAGGGAGCTGAACAGTGGAGGGAGGAGGTGGAGGAAGACGGGGCAGAACAGTGGAGGGAGGAGGTGGAGGAAGACAGGGGGCAGAACAGTGGAGGGAGGAGGTGGAGGAAGACAGGGGGCAGAACAGTGGAGGGAGGAGGTGGAGGAAGACAGGGGGCAGAACAGTGGAGGGAGGAGGTGGAGGAAGATAGGAGCAGAACAGTGGAGGGAGGAGGTGGAGGAAGACAGGAGCAGAACAGTGGAGGGAGGAGGTGGAGGAAGACAGGAGCAGAACAGTGGAGAGAGGAGGTGGAGGAAGACAGGGGGCAGAACAGTGGAGGGAGGAGGTAGAGGAAGACAGGGAGCAGAACTGTGGAGGACGACGTGGAGGAAGAGTATGAAGACCAGTTGCTAGGGAGGAAATGATGTTTCTCTGTGTAGAGGATATTGACAATAGACTCAAAGAGTTGTTACTGTCTGTGGTAAATGTGATACATATTCTATTAGCTGTAATATGTGGTTATTGTTAAAACCAATGTCTGAGATGATTAGATAAATTAAAGGAGAGAAAGACACTATGCTGTTCTGTTTGTAAAGTAGGAGCTTACTGTAAAACTCCCTTGTTCTCTTTGTTTGTAAATGAAAGGTTAAAGGTTAAAGGTTGTAAGATATTAACAGTGTTGTGAGTGTCTTAGAGATAATTGTGGTGTTTGTTAAGTAGTGATCTGAAACATGACTTCAGGGAGCTGGTTTTTAGCCTCTTGATATTCTAACTGTATCTGTCTAGCATCATCTACGCAGCAACAGTATCACACCACAGGAGAGGAGAGGAGAGGAGAGGAGAGGAGAGGAGAGGAGAGGAGAGGAGAGGAGAGGAGAGGAGAGGAGAGGAGAGGAGAGGAGAGGAGAGGAGAGGAGAGGGCAACGTCTGAAATGTATCATCAACCAAAACTATAAAGAACACCTTATGAATCTACCACTATCAACCATTAAGCAACTCCTTCACTGCAGTCTGGTATGGTTAACTTCAACCACACCTGTATGTGGGTAGTCCAGTTCCTATCTGAGACTTTGTAAGGTCATGACCCCTGGAGAGCTCTATTAGGGGTGCATTCAGGAATGCAAATATGTTGTGATGTTGAATGGAACTCACCTCTACACCTTAAGACAACTGCCTTGAATGCAACAGTACCCTGCCAGAGGTACTACAAACAGACAGTTCACTACCCAGTGATGTGTCTGTTGTGAAACATGCACTAGTCTGAATCATTCCAAGTCAACACTTTTTGCAGCAAGCAGCAAGCAGTGAATGTGTTTCTGTTTATTTTGCCTCAGCACCATACAAAACATTTGGAGCGTGCAGGTATATATGTTTGTTTGTTTGCAACAGGAAGCTGTTGTCTCCAGTCACCTGGGGATGTTAGCTATTTTTGGATAGTAAATCAACTCTAAAATGAATGGTTTTAACGACTGTGGACATGTAAGCTACAGTGTACAGTGTTATGAAAAAGTATTTGCCCCCTTTTAAATGTTCTCTATTTTTGCATATTTTTGATACTGAATGTTGTCAGATCTTCAACAAAAACCTAATATTAGATAAAGGGAATCTGAGTTTACAAATAACAACAAAAACATACTTGCATGCAGGACTGCTTTTTCTCAGCGACATTTGTGGGTTTACTAGCATGAACTGCTCGTTTCAAGTCAAAGAGAAAATTAGAAAGGGGGCAATACTTTTTCACGACACTGTATCTGCCACAGTCCTGGGTTCAAATGCTATTTGAAATAATTTCAAATACTTTAGCTGGCTGGCCCAATGGAATCAATAACATTGTTGCAAAGCCCACCCATCTGCCACCTCAAACCTCGCCCATCTGCCATTCCAAACCCCGCCCATCTGCCACTCCAAACCCCGCCCATCTGCCACTCCAAACCCCGCCCATCTGCCACTCCAAACCCATCATGCTAGAGCAAATGCTCAAAGTAACAGAAATATTTTAAATAGTGTTTGAACCCCAGTCTGCTTCTGAGACACAGAACACCTGATTAAACCCATCCAGTTCAGATAGGGCCAGTGGGTCGGGACCAGGGTCAGGACCAGTGGGTCGGGACCACGGTCGGGACCAGGGTCAGGACCAGTGGGTCGGGACCAGGGTCAGGACCAGTAGGTCGGGACCAGGGTCAGGACCAGTGGGTCGGGACCAGGGTCAGGACCAGTGGGTCGGGACCAGGGTCAGGACCAGTGGGTCGGGACCAAGGTCAGGACCAGTGGGTCGGGACCAGGGTCAGGACCAGTGGGTCGGGACCAGGCTCAGGACCAGTGGGTCGGGACCAGGCTCAGGACCAGTGGGTCGGGACCAGGGTCAGGACCAGTGGGTCGGGACCAGGCTCAGGACAAGTGGGTCGGGACCAGGGTCAGGACCAGGGTAAGGGGAGTGGGACTCACGTCGTAGCCGCTGTTCCTGATGCCTCTCCTGGGTCTCTCCCTCATAACCAGCAGGTCCATCTCTGTTCCTCCGGTACTCGGGCTGTTCAGGCTCTGCCTGCTCCGATAGGTCCGCTGCCTCACCTGAGAGTGTCTGCCAATCACAGAGTGTTACAGAGCTTGAATCAAATCAGCCAATAAGAAGAGGAATGTGTTGCTCAAACGAGTGCAACAAACCGCCTTAGACAATACAGTTAACTAGGAGAAACTCCTGGTTTCATTATCATCGTCGTGGTCATCGTCTTCTTCGTCATCAACCACATCATCATCAGCAGCAACAATGTCACCATGAATCAACATTCTATTATGTTCTATAGGCCTTTCCACCTACACTACCGTTCAACAGTCTGGGGTCACTTAGAAATGTCCTTGTTTTTTAAAGAAAAGCACATTTTTTGGTCTATTAAAATAACATAAAATGGATCAGAAATACAGTGTAGACATTGTTAATGTAGTAAATGACTATTGTAGCTGGAAACGGCAGGTTTTTTATTGAATAACATAGGCGTACAGAGGCCCATTATCAGTAACCATCTCTCCTGTGTTCCAATGGCACGTTGTGTTAGCTAATCCAAGTTTATCATTTTAAAAGGCTAATTCATCATTAGAAAACCCTTTCGCAATTATGTTAGCACAGCTGAAAACTGTTGTTCTGATTAAAGAAGCACTAAAACTGGCCTTCTTTAGACTAGTTGAGTATCTAGAGCATCAGCATTTGTGGGTTCGATTACAGGCTCAAAATGGCCAGAAACAAAGAACTTTCTTCTGAAACTCGTCAGTCTATTCTTGTTCTGAGAAATTAAGATTATTCCATGCAAGAAATTGCCAAGAAACTGAAGATCTCGTACAACGCTGCGTACTACTCCCTTCACAGAACAGCGCAAACTGGCTCTAACCAGAATAGAAAGGGGAGTGGGAGGCCCCGGTGCACAACTGCACAAGAGGACAAGTACATTAGAGTGTCTAGTTTGAGAAACAGACGCCTCACACGTCCTCAACTGGCAGCTTCATTAAATAGTACCCGCAAAACACCAGTCTCAACGTCAACAGTGAAGAGGCGACTTCGGGATGCTGGCCTTCTAGGCAGAGTTGCAAAGAAAAAGCCATATCTCAGACTGGCCAATAAAAATAAAAGATTAAGATGGGCAAAATAACACAGACACTGGACAGAAGAAGATTGGAAAAAAGTGTTATGGACAGACGACTAAGTTTGAGGTGTTCGGATCACAAAGAAGAACATTCGTGAGACACAGAAAAAATTCAAATATGCTGGAGGCAATGTGATGGTCTGGGGGTGCTTTGGTGGTGGTAAAGTGGGAGATTTGTACAGGGTAAAAGGGATCTTGAAGAAGGAAGGCTATCACTCCATTTTGCAACGCCATGCCATACCCTGTGGACGGGGCTTCATTGGAGCCAATTTCCTCCTACAACAGGAAAATGACCCAAAGCACAGCTCCAAACCATGCAATAACTATTTAGGGAAGAAGCAGTCAGCTGGTATTCTGTCTATAATGGAGTGGCCAGCACAGTCACCGGATCTCAACCCTATTGAGCTGTTGTGGGAGCAGCTTGACCGTAAGGTAGGTAAGAAGTGCCCATCAAGCCAATCCAATTTATGGGAGGTGCTTCAGGAAGCATGGGGTGAAATCTCTTCAGATTACCTCAACAAATTGACAACTAGAATGCCAAAGGTCTGCAAGGCTGAAATAGATGCAAATGGAGGATTCTTTGACAAAAACAAAGTTTGAAGGACGCAATGATTTTTAATTGAAATAATAATTGTGTCCTTCAAACTTTGATTTGTTGACAAGGTTATACATTTGTTGACAAGGTTATAAATTGTCTTGACTATATTTCCTATTAATTTTGAAACTCATTTCATGTACTGTATGTTTTCATGGAAAACAAGGACATTTCTAAGTGATCCCAAACTGTTGAATGGTAGTGTAAGTCTGAACATAATATCTCCTGAACATAATATCTCCTGAACATAATATCTCCTGAACATAATATCTCCTCTGCCAGATTGATTTGACATAATCCTGTGTTTTTCAATCACATATCCCTGCCAGCCAATGCTGAAACTCCTAAAACGCCATCATAATGAGGACGTCTTAGAGAGGAGGTAATATGTATGACACAGCATAATGCAATATTGATACATATTTTCCATTCTGTTGAACAAGATGCTTATCAGTGAACATGCTCTGGGAGTGTTATCTCATCACTCATCACAGTCCTATCAGCAGGCTGAGCATGACTGTAGAGTCTGTCAAACATGTGTCTATGGGAAACATCTCAAGCTCACTTCACCAGAACCAAAGATGATAGAGACAGGAGAGAGGAGACAGGAGACAGGAGAGAGGAGACAGGAGACAGGAGACAGGAGAGAGGAGACAGGAGACAGGAGAGAGGAGACAGAAGACAGGAGAGAGGAGACAGGAGACAGGAGAGAGGAGACAGGAGACAGGAGAGAGGAGACAGGAGACAGGAGAGAGGAGACAGGATACAGGAGAGAGGAGACAGAAGAGAGGAGAGGAGAGAAAGGAGACAGAAGAGAGAAGACAGAAGAGAGGAGAAAGGAGACAAGAGAGAGGACACAGGAGAGAGGAGACAGGAGACAGGAGGAGGAGAGAGGAGACAGGACACAGGAGAGAGGAGACAGGAGGAGGAGGGCAACAAGCAGTGAATATGAAGTCTGGTTCTCCAGAGAAACAGAGCGATGAAAACCACAAAACCATCACCTAAACAACACCAACCCAAACATCTGCCTTTCCTTTCTCTTCCTGTACAGTGTGTGTGTGTGTGTGTGTGTGTGTGTGTGTGTGTGTGTGTGTGTGTGTGTGTGTGTGTGTGTGTGTGTGTGTGTGTGTGTGTGTGTGTGTGTGTGTGTGTGTGTGTGTGTGTGTGTGTGTGTGTGTGTGTGTGTGTGTGTGAGTTTGTGTGTGTGCGAGAGTTTGTGTGTGTGCGAGTGCCTGTGTGCGTGCCTGTGTGTGTGTCTGTGCGTTATGTATGCATATGTGTTTTTCCCTCATCGGCATCCATAACAAACCAAAGCTATTTCTCTCTCTGTCTACATCAGTAGCAAATGATGGCACGACAGAGCAGGGCAGAGCCGGCCCAATGGAGAGCCCCTTATGGGCTCCTCTGCTCTGAGACAAGTACACCAAATCCTCTTATCTCCAGACTGGAGGAGCAGAGAACCAGAGGACCAGGGGCCAGAGCCCAGCACCATCCCAGAGACAGGAGGGGATTAGTCTGATTAAAGAGGCCTGATGAGGCCCTCCTCTGGATCACAGAAAGATGATAATGAAACAATTAGACAGACAGACTGCCGTGCTGAGGAAGCATTTATAGAGAGGGAGGGTTAGATGAGGGCATGGAACTGCAGACAGACAACTGGCCAATGACGCTGCGTGACAGACAGAGAGAGTGCCAATCAATGTCCTTGAAAAGCTTTGGAGGAGGGACAATCAAACTACCCACCTACAACTCAACATATATCCCCATCCCCTCCTCTTTCCCCTCACACCCTCCCCCATCTCACCTCCTGCTGGACTTGACGTAGGTGGATGCCCGGTCTTCATCAGGCTCCAGTGGTGGGCCATGCTCTCCAGGTGCCCTCTCATGTCCGTGTCTCTGTGCCAGCGCCCTGCTCCCAGTCCCGCTGCCATCCGCTGA